>NC_057798.1:60762188-60982825 GCF_018294505.1 Triticum aestivum
GGCGCTCCGGCGGGGGCCGACGACGGTGGCGTGGCGGCTGCGTGATGGGCGGCAAGGCGCGTGGTGGTGCAGGCCGGCGTGCGGGTTCCGGCGGCGGTTGCTTCTCGGCAGCTCCGGCGAGCCTCCCCTGGCGCTGCGGGTCGTGTGCGACCGGGTCGCGGGCGGCCCCTCTCGCCGCGGCTCTCTGGTGGAGGGGCGGCGCGGCAGCGGTGGTGGTGGGCGCCCCCGTCCAGTCGGGCCCTTGCGGCTGGACGGCGGAGCTCGGCGCGGGAAGACCTCCCTGATGGCCTCCCATGGCTGCGGCGGCGGCATATCTGCCATCTCATCCGTCTTCCTCGACATCGAGTGGCGGTGGCTGCTCTCCGGCGGGTCCGGCCCTTCGGCTTAGGGGGCGAAACAGGTGGTTTCGGGGGGGAGGCTGGTTGGGGGATGAGCGTCTTTGGCCATTGGCCGTTCCCCCACCTCCCCCTTCCCCCGGGCAGCGTCATGTCGCGGTTCGTCTCGAGGCAGCGCCCGCCGGCGACTCCAGGAGGCGGTTGGGGGCGTGGATCTGGTCAAAGTCGTGTCCTTTGGGAGTTCTCGCGGTGGTCTGGTGGCAGGGCGGCGGCCCTGGCGGTGGGAGACGCGGCGGTCGTGGACGGACTGCGCGGCTCGGATGCGGGCGGGCATCTATGGCCGCTCGGGTGGCTTAGCTGCGGGTGGCTGTCGGACCGGGGAGGCGACGGAAGAGTTGAAGCACCGGAGTACATCACTTGCCCAGTACGCGCTCTGGCCGACGATGATGGCGTCCGCGGACGTCGTGTTCCTCCCTGTAGGCTTCGTCGTGGTGCTCCTTCTCCTTCCTTCTAGCTCCGGGTGAAAGCTTGATCTTCGGATCGGACGGTGGCGACATTCCGTGGTCGTACCCCTTCTTGGAGGCATCGTCTTGGAGCCCTCGGTCCGGCGTGGTCCGTCACACTTCTTCCCGGTTCATCGGGCATCCTATGGGTGCGTGGTAGTCGTTGAGGGTGTGTGTCGGTGCCTGGCATCCTTGTTCTCGTCTTGGGTGTGTGTGGTGTGCGTTTGTATCGATGGCTTGGTTGTGGATGTTGGTTGCTTTATAATCTAAAGCGGGGGGAAACCCTTTTTCGGATCGTGTAGGGAATATCCCGCTCCCTTGCGAACATGCGAAATGCTAAATGCATGTGCAGGGACACTTCCTAGTAGGACCAGTATGAATCGTTGGCGCATCGGGCGGTTCGTTCCGGGCGACAACCAAACATGCCCTGCAAATAGTCGGCTCGCATAGCAATCGACGCCAGTTTATACTATATCCTCGCGTACTCGATGACTTTAAATTTGGTCCGTGCCGCATGCGTACATATAGTGCAGTTGATCCCCCACTCTTCTCTCGAGTGAGCTCAAGAAAATAACAGGCAGCCATGGAAATGGAGCAAGCAATTTATCTGGTCTTGGCTCTCCTCCTGCCTCTCCTGCTCCACAAGCTCATCCGGAAGCGCAGCCACGGCACTGGACAGCAGCTGCCGCCTGGCCCGTGGCGGCTGCCGGTCATCGGCAGCCTGCACCACCTCGCCAGCAAGGCGCTGGTCCACCGCGCCTTCGCGGACATCGCGCGCCGGCTGGGAGACGCGCCGCTGGTGTACCTGAAGCTCGGCGAGATGCCCGTGGTGGTGGCTTCGTCTGCCGAGGCCACGCGTGAGGTCATGAAGACGCAGGACCTCACGTTCGTGACGCGGCCATGGAGCCCGACCATCAAGATCCTCATGTCTGACGGGGCCGGGCTAGCGTTCGCGCCTACGGCGCACACTGGCGCCAGCTCCGCAAGATCTGCATCATGGAGCTGCTCAGCGCCCGCCGGGTAAAAACGTTTCGGCACGTCCGGGGGGAGGAGGTGAGGCGCCTCGTCGCCGCCACCACAGCGGGTGCTGGCGAGCCCGTCAACGTCAGCAAACGGCTCGCCGTGCTCATTGCGGACATGACCGTGCGCGCCTTGATCGGGGACAGGTTCAGCAGGCGGGAAGAGTTCCTGATGGTGCTCCAGCAGGGGGTCAGGATCCTCTCTGGGTTTAACCTCGGCGACCTCTTCCCCTCATTCCAGCTCGTCGGCTTCGTCAGCGGCTCCGCCCCACGGGCATGGGAGAATCACACCAAGAGCTTCGAGCTCATTGAGTGCGCCATCAAGCAACACCAGGAGGTGAAGGCCGCCGCCACAGCGTCCAACGGCAACGGCAAGGAGGAGGAGCAGGAGGACCTATCGAACGTGCTCCTGAGGATACAGAAGGAAGGTGGCCACGACGTGCCTTTTACCATGGGAGACATCAAAAGTCTATTAGTGGTAAGCTGCCGGCGGGCTAATTAATTTGTTTTCATTCACTAATTAATTAAATGACCTCCTGTTTTAATCTGTAGGACTTGTTTACTACTGGGAGCGAGACGTCGGCAACGACGCTCATCTAGGCCCTATCGGAGTTGATGAGGAACCCAAGGGCCATGGCAAAAGCACAAGCAGAGGGTACGTGACAGCCTACAAGGAAAGCCAAGTGTGACCGAGGATGACCTGGCCGATCTCAAGTACATGAGACTGATCATCAAGGAGACGTTGAGGCTGCACCCGCCGGGGCCACTGATGTTGCCGCGCGAGCCCACCGAGGCGTGCAAGGTCCTCGGGTATGATGTGCCGACGAGCACCACCGTGTTCGTGAACGCGTGGGTGGTCTGCAGAGACCCCAATCACTGGGACGCCGCGGAGGAGTTCAGGCCAGAGCGGTTCGAGTCCGGCGAAGTAGACTTCAAGGGAACCAACTTCGAGTACACACCGTTCGGGGCAGGCAGGAGGATCTGTCCCGGGATGATGTTCGCGCATTCTAGCATGGAGCTCACCCTTGCTGCCCTTCTCTACCACTTCGACTGGGAGCTTCCTGCCGGAGGGGAGTTGGACATGGAAGAGGAGATGGGCATCACCATCAGCCGGATGAACGACCTGTACCTACAAGCCAAAGTCTTCGTGCTGCTTAATTAGCACACTGCTTCAACCGCACAGTGTATCTGATCAACTTGATTGGCAGGATCGAACAATGCTGTTGCATCTTGCAATTATGTGCACAACATTTATGTACATTTTGTTACAAAGTGTGTCAAGTAGAGTAATGCGTGTATTATGTTGTTCTTATGATTTATTAAAAAAATCAATAATATTATCAGCATTGATTAGCAAATATGTGATTTCCCATCACCAATCTGATTCTCTTTGTTTGATTCTACGAGCTTCTAAATTTTCCAAACTGTACTGAGTGGGGAAACTACCTTTCTAAACACAATTCTGCAATCGTAAGTGTCTCTAGCATGAATCCTCATATTATTTGCCATATGCTCTCTTCAGACTAGCCTGGTATTTGGTAAACGAGGCAAAAGCAAGGTTTTGGTTACCAGGCAGTAAATTAGCTTACCGTACGGTAACCACCCTTCTCGCCACCTGATGGTTAAAGCAGATATGGAGCAAAAAGAACTTTGTTTTAAAAATTTGAATTTAAACATTAGATATATAGTTTAATATAATAACATCTCTAATCATGCCTGAGAACTATTCATAGTATAGTAGCAAGTATGTTCCTTCCATGTCAACACATCGAGGGTTTGTGTATGGAACCAACATTGTTTATTTCTTGAATATACATAGGAATGTATCAAAAAATACATGTTATGAGTTCATTTGTTTGTTTATTTGTAGGGTGATGCACATGAATGTATCAAAGTAATTGATGGTTATGAGTTCAATAACTATCTATATCAACATAGAAAAATTGAACTGAAAATTCGTTTGCAAATTTTTAAGCCATAATTGTGTGGTGTTTTTCATACAGTAACCGTAAATTCCACCCACTTGGTAGAGATCATCTATTCGATAGCAAAAAACCCCTGGGCGACAGTGACCCCTACCTCACGCACGCATAACTAATATCTAGGCCTAATGATGTAGCATGACAGGGAAAAATTGCTAGAAGATGATATGCATCCCAATCTTTTCATCAGACACTAGTGCAGAACAGTCTAGTAGTGCAGGAGGGAAGAATTTTAGACACCAGAATATTTTCTTCCGAAACAGATTATGTGCAATTGCTGCGCAAATATTCAAACATGAACATGATTCACTGCATAATTGCATATTCAAAAATTCAGACTTTACTATTAAATGTTCAACATTAGTGTAATTTTAACATGCTCCCTCTTAGCCCCTCTTGTCACATGAGAGGTAAGAAGGTAAGAGGGAACATGCTAAAATTTGCCTCAACACGTAAAAACGACACCACACTAGATAATTAAACAATACTACGATAGATCATTACAATACTCCTCACTTCTACACTAGACCATCAAAGGGAAGACATCTCTTTGTACGAGAAAAGCGATTCTCCTGTGGACAGGAGGTCCCGTGCATGTGGGAGCCATCCATTCAACTGGAGATTCGCGTGACCACATGTCATATGTGGTAAGCTATCTAAAAAAAACTGGAGATTCGCGTGCATGCAAATTAATCTCCAACACATGTATGGTTATCTCCCATTATTAATTATTTGAGGGGCCGGCGGGTGGCATGTAGCCCTGAAGCGTTTTTAGGGTTTCGGTTGGCAAGTGGCGGTGCTTAGGCAATCTCATCAAAAGTGAGAATATCTTAAAACGACTACATTATATAAAGTGAAATAAATTGTATTGTACTCCCTCCGTTCCTAAATATTTGTCTTTTTAGAGATTTCAAATGGTTTCTACATACGGATGTATATAGACATATTTTAGAATGTAGATTCACTCATTTTGCTCCGTATGTAGTCACTTGTTGAAATCTTTAGAAAGACAAATATTTAGGAATGGAGGGTTAGAAAAACTAACAGGAAGCATCAACGGCCTCCGCAACTTAAATTAGGATCTTCTAGGCATGACACATGAATCCGAGCAAGCGTCATCCGCGGATGAGCTGTCCAAAATCAATTTGCGAGTGACAAGAGAAACAGAAATAACTCAAAAGAAGTCTAAAATTTCCTTTGGTTAAGCACATATCAAGCTAATAAGTTTATCTTGAAAAGCCAAGAAACAGGACATTCTTATAAGCAACCAAAGGAGATTAGCAAAACCTTCGACGTTAATTTTGGGAGGGCTGATATTCTATTAGTGTTGTATACATATTTAAACTACTCGGTCACAACCGTCGGTCTCCTGATAGATAGGTGATCATGGATGGTCATCACCAAAGTACCAGCAGTCACCTTTGTAGCACGCACCATAAGGAAGAGGAAGCACCCAGGGCTTGGAGGCCCCGGTGGCTATATCACACACCATGGGAACATATGACGGCCAGTTGATCCAATACACGCAATCGGGTCTCACCTCTGGGAAGGCGGCGGGTTGCACCACCACCGGGCTGCCGTCGTTGCTGATGAACAGGGAGCAGCCTCCCAGATCCTTGACCACGTCCCAGCGTTGCCGGGCGTACTCGCACCTCAGTAGGAAGATCTCGTCCGCGTACATCCGGTAACTGCCGACTCCGAGTTTGACGGCGCTGCTATTGTTCCGCCACACCTGGTACATGGTGCCGTGGCAGATGAAGAGTTGCTTGGTGGAGGTGAGTAGGGAGATGCGGTCGTAGGGCGGCATGAAGGCGTCGTCGATTTTCCACACGGGCGGCTCCAGCTTGTATCCTTGGCCGCCGTTGGCGATGATGCGGAACACGTGCAGGGCTCCGGTTGTGCTGAGGCAGCCGCAGTAGAGCTTGCCATCATCGGCGTTGTACAAGGCTAGGTCGGCGATCTGCTCCATGTTTTCGGCGACGAGCGTCCACTTCTTGTCCAGCTTCCCGTCCATGTGGGCTACCTTGGTGCTCTTCTTGTACAGGGCCGCGACGGTCCAGTAGTCGTTGCCCCGGGGCGCGAACACGATCTTGCGCACGGTGTCATCTTTCTCGGTCGGAGAGACAAGGTCGACCTCCTTGCCGGCGCGGGGGTCGAGGAGGAAGATCCGCCTCGTCCATCTTGAGAAGGCCGTGTCCTGCTGATCGACAGCGATGGCGAAGCAGCCGTTGCCAGAGCCGACGAGGCGGGCGCGGCCGTGGATGCGCGGTTCGTGGTCGTCGGCGGTGGACATGGTCCGGTCCGGTCCGGTCCCTGACCGAGCCGCCGTTTGGATGGATTTCCGGGAGCGGACCGGCGGCGCTCCAGCCCGGGCTGGATCGGCCGTGGTCACCGCAGATGAGGGCAGAGCGCGCACGGACTGGGGATGGGAGGACATCTTCGCCTTGTGTTGGCGGTCGAGCAAGGAAGACCCCGTGTGGAGGTGGAAGGAGCGCCGCATCGGGAGCGAGAAGACGGAGGCGCTGTGGCCGGCGTCGCCGTCGGGGAGGAGGGAGAGAAGGCAGGGGTACGGCGACAGCGGCGCGAGGGCGGAGCGCCACTCGGTGCAGACGGCGCGGAGGGAGGCGTAGTCTCTTAGAGACAAGCGGCCGGTGGCGGCAATGGCCACGATGAGGTCGGTGTGGATGTAGGGACAAGAGGAGGTGCATCCGGCCGGCGCCATGGCATGCCGTTTGCTTGCACTTGGTGCGGAGGAATCGACCATGGTACTACCAATATCAGGGGATTTTTTCCATGCTTTACGGGAGCGTTTGGTACTCGGCCCCGCGGTGTTGTTCGTGTCCTACACGAACAGTCAAAACCTCATGCAATATCCCAAGTCAACACGATTGAGTACTCCTACCATCAGAATTAAGTCCAAAGTAAGAGGGGTGTGCTACGTGTGCCGGTTGGTCGTCGCGAGCCGTTAGATGTACCGCATCAAGCGGCCGAACACGTCCCCACTACTGCAACACATGTCTTGCTGCAGAATTCTTTTGCAACATCAGTTTTGTTGCATTTTTTTTACAACTGAAGTCTTGCTGCATAATTTTTTTGAATGAGAAGTTTTGTTGAAAACATAGATCCGTAGTAGAGCATTGCAACATCGTTTATGTTTCAGAAGCATAGCTCATGTTACAGAAGCGAGTTCAATGAATGATGGTATGTGGGCCCTCACTTGGACGCGTGCAGGGAAGGTGGTGGACGCGGCTGCTGTGTTCTGCCGGGTGATGGTAAATGTTTCCCAAAGTAATAAGATGCTTAACGCATGCTTGGATTTTTTTTTGAATATCATGGATACTCGCATGCATTCACCTCTATAAACGCACACACACATACCCTGTCCTTTGAGCACCTCCGAAAGATTGAAACGACATATCATCTTGACATTTTACGAAGGCACCATAGTCGACCCTTCCACTGAACGTGTATCGCTGGAAATCCTGAAATAAATCCAGGATAAATGTGATCACCATGACTTAAACTCTGGTGGGCTGGAGATACCACTGTCCACCTAATTAACCATCCAATCACATATTGGTTCGCACACATGCTTGGATTACACATGCATACATCCTCATGTTTTCTGCTTCGTCATGACCAATTAATTCAACCATTCCTCTACTCATGTCATGTGATGTGATGCTCTCAACCCTTATGAGATCTTTGATGCATGCATTGAGGTGTTGCCAAGAAACCAAGGTACAAATAACCAACTTTCTGTCCTCCCTTGATCCGTGCAATCTATTCTCACTCGGATTAGGTCTGAGGGGGAGTTTTGGTTTAGGGCTGGTTTGATGAAGGTTCACTTCGACTGCGTTAGAAACAGGCCGAGTAGGTGTGTAGTCGATGTGTAGTCTTCATGTCGAGTTCTAGGGTGGACGGTTGTCACCCATTGGCACGAGAATGTTGTGTCCGACTTCTATAGTCGTTCTTCCTTAAAATTTTGCTCCTAGTTTCGGGTCATAACCCGGTCTCTATTTCTCCCCTGCCCTCCCATGCTATCCCATGGCAGCATCTCCTCCTTATTACTAACCACTAGAAGAACGCCCGTGTGTTGCAACGGAGCCACATTAACTTTAAGAGTTTAATATTACGACATTGACAACCTTTTTTACCATCAAATCCTCACACACACACTCTCCCCCCTCCCTCTTCCTCACTCTCTCCCCCTCTCTCTCTCTCTAACACACAGACACACACACATAGCCTATTCTTCCCGCCAATAAGACTTGCTCAATTGGTAATAATGTGTGGACTTGTGGTGAGCTTGACTGAACTAATGGATAGTGTGATATATTCCCCAATCATTTAACAATGAAATTTCAGAAGTGGGAAGATTATGCCATGTCATCAGGCTTGCTAAGCCAAACTGCCACTTGATAAAAATCAAAGCCCAATTCAAATTTAAATTAAAGTCAAATAAATTATTTCATCAAACAGTAAAACTAAAATGCTCACCATATTCTATAAATTCCACTGATCTTGACATGTTGAGCCCAACATTATTTGACCCAAAAATTAAATCTTGTCAAATTAATAAGAGGTCCAACAGTAGTTAAAATAACCAATTAAATATAAACCTAATTTTATGTATTTACTTTTGGCCCCAAACTTTTTGTGCCAGCTAAAAATATTGTGCTCGAATTGTGTGCATAGTTTCACAATTAACAAAATCCATTTAGTTGATATAAGAATAAATAAAAAACGGTGTTAAAAAGGAGAAACGGATTAGCATACATTAAAAACCAAAAGGGCGATGAAAAGGGGGATTCCCCCTACCCCCCGGGCCTTGCCACCGAACCGGCCCAGTGGTCCAGTCCCCGCACGGTTGTCTTCTCCTGTTCCCCGAGCCCATCGCTACAGAGCCGGGCTCCCGCCCGACCACCACGCCGGCATCGAAGGGGAATGGATAAGGGTGACGCCTTGCCTCCCCTACCCCCATAGCCTCACTCCTCCTCGACGCCCCCTCCCAGATCCACTTCTCCTCCTCGTTAGGTATTTCGCCGTGGCCGAGAATCGCCGTCCGCCATGGCCATTGATGACCCACAAGTATAGGTGTCGGGGATATACCCCGCGGTATGACCCGGCTGGATGTATAACCCAGCCGGACTTGGTGACTTACTGATGACCGGCCCTGACTGGACGACACACTAAGTGACCCGCCCGATCCTGGCAACTTATGGGTGACCTGGCAAGCGGATCAGAGGAGCGACAAGACCCGGGGGCCCAGGAGGCTCAAGGCCCAGAAGGTCGGCTTACGTTATGGTAGGCCGGCTTAAGAGGAAAGGCGTGAAGAATATCTCCCTTACAAGAAATCAAGACCCGGACTTGTATCCGGCTTGTAGTAGAAGATAGGCTAGTCCAAATCCTATTTGGACTCCACATGTAACCCACCCCTCTAACTTATATAAGGAGGGGCAGGGCTCCCCAAAGAGGGGGGGGGTAATAATCTCTAGGGCTAGACACATCTAAGAGGAGAGCCGATTTATGTGGCGACTCCCTCATGAGCATAATGAGACCTAGCCACAAACAGCATGTAGGGTTATTACCGGATGATGTTTCCCGGGGCCCGAAGCTGTCTAAAACCTTGTCTTGTGTGTTGATCCGCCCTGCGTCTCTCGTCCCACTCAACCCCTCTCAAGCTACCACATAGATGCGTCGGCCTCGCGACTAAGTCCTGACACTAAGGACATTTGCCGTGACAATTCCATGACAATAGGGGATCTATCGTAGTCCTTTCGATAAGTAAGAGTGTCAAACCCAACGAGGAGCAGAAGGAAATGATAAGCGGTTTTCAGTAAGGTTTTCTCTGCAAGCACTGAAACAGTAGGTGATAGATAGTTTCGTGATAAGATAAATAGTAACGAGCAAAAAGTAAATAAAGTAAATAAAGTGCAGCAAGGTGGCCCAATCCTTTATGTAGCAAAGGATAAGCCTGGACAAATTCTAATAATGAAGAAGGAGCTCCCAAGGACACATTGGAAATTATCGTCAAGCTAGTTTTCATCATGTTCGTAAGATTCGCGTTCGGTACTTTGATAATTTGATATGTGGGTGGACCGGCACTTGGGTACTGCCCTAACTTGGACAAGCATCCCACTTATGATTAACCCCTATTGCAAGCATTCACAACTACAAAAAGAAGTATTAAGGTAAACCTAACCACACACTGGTAGAAAACAGGGCATTTGTCCCGGTTCATAAGGGCCTTTAGTCCCGGTTCATGAACTAGGACTAATGGGTCGTTACTAATACCTCCCCCCTTTAGTCCCGGTTCAAACACGAACCGGGACAGATGGTCCTCCACGTGGCCAGTGCGCCAAGCCTAGGCAGGGGGGCCTTTGGTCCCGGTTGGTGGCACCAACGGGGACCAAAAGGCATCCACACGTCAGCATTCCAGTGGCTGGGGTTTTGTTTTTTTTGAAAGGGGAGGTGGTGGTTTGGGGGTTTTGCGGGGTTAATTTAGGTGTTTCATACATTGTGTTAGCTAGCTAATTAATAGAGAGAAGTGTCATCTCTTATGTCCGTGCTTGGTCGACGCTACATACTATATACATAAGTGATCGAGGGAACCATTGAGTACAGAAGTTCGTCATGCATACCGAGAGAAGTGATCAATCGACCTCTCCTTCTCCGAGAGATTGGTCGAACAACAAGTTTTCATATCATGTATCCGACGCTACTGGCTACATACATGTACAATATGTAAGATCTCTTAATTACAATCCCCTAGCAATTGAAATCAACTTCCACATGGTATTCTTCGGCTTTATTGATGACGTGGTAAAGAAAGAATCCCGCCAATTCCTCTTGAATTGCTTTCATGCGATATGGTTCTAGGAGTTCATTCCGCATCTGCCACGTCTAATTTGAAGAAGGGGGTTAATTAATACATATATATGAATGAAACTCAACAGAAATGATGGTGTAATAAAATGAAATTGTGAATATTATTGCTTACGCACTTCATATTGTCTTTGAGAGTAGCCCCACTTGTTTTTCAAAGTCGCATTGTGGATGAACTCGCACACGTAGTATCCACAGAAATCATTCCCTTGTTCCTGCCACAAGCACTTTACGAGAAATAGAGGTCAATCAAACTGATAATGAAGCATTATAAATAGCATTGATGAAAGTATAGCTATAGAATCAACGGGAGATGCGCGCAACTAGCTATCTAGTAGTACTTACTTTCGGGTATGTATATCGCAGCTCCTTCGGCAGTCCCGGAGCTTCTGCGGTGAACTGTTTCCAAACTCTGCAAGACAAAGAAAATAATTACTATTACTTGAGATATCAGGAAATGAACAAAAAGTTGCCGATATGGTGCGATAATGATCGATTGAACTTACTTGTTGAGCATTTCAGTCATGTCCACATAGGTTTCGGGATCTTTCCGTCTCGAGTCTAAGACGGTTACTAGTCCCCGCTCAAGCTTAATCTCCAGAAGAACATAGTGGTACCTGCGCAGGCATGCATAACTCATCAATTACATTACTATAACCTCGCTCGAGTAATAAGGGAAACCGAATATGCACACGACAGTAACACTCACTTGCCGTTGTAAGGAAAGAGTATGGTATCTTTGTTTTGATTTTTGATCAACGATCATAGCAAGTTGTCCTCGGCCTCTTTGACGTGCTTTTTAACCAGAAATTCATCTATGATATTTGTGTTAATGAACCCAATATCATAAATTTCTTGTTTTTTGCACTCGACGATCTTCAATCTGCATAATATATTAAGGATAATTAATTATAAATACATGCAATGAAAGAGCCGAGCTATATATAGAGACTTAATGACAAAAATAGTACTTACAGGCAGTAGCAAAAGACCGTTAATTTATCGAGGGCCTTTTGATTGAAGAACGTGAAGAACTCCTCAAATGGAACACACAACAGATCAGTTCCAACGAGGTCGTGCTCCTCTTTAATGTTCAGATACAAACTATTCGTTCCCCCAGACTCTCTGCAGGTTTTCATGTATCAAGTATGGAATCTTCGCATCATCGTTGTTAGATATTTTTCATCTTTGACGAGATGCTTCCCGTACTCGTATCTGTGTTCGTCCACCTCCATGAAATCAGGAAGTTGATCGTCAGGAAGGTAATCTTGTAGATTGCCATAACCGGCCACCATCCCCGGAGCATTAGCGACGATGTTGCCGCTAGACACATTGAGCGGGGGGCACGATTGGTTTACATGTTCGCCGAGCTGGTCAATTTTTTTCGCAGCTGCTCGTTCTCTTGACCTTTGATGTCTGACAGTACTTCCCGACCGCTCCGCTTGGAGATATGTCTGTTCAGTAATGCGCTCATAGTTGGTTCTCGGCGAAGACTTTGCCGGTTTCCTTAGGGCATCGAGAGTGCGCTTTGCTTTCACCGGATCTACCTTCTCCTCCGGAGGTGGATGTCTCTTTGCTTTCACCCCTTCAAAGAACTCCTTCACGTGGGTCCGCATGATCGTATCATTTTCCTCCTTGGTCCTCTCGTATGGTAACTTCTCTAGAGGCTTGAGAGGTGGACCGTATCTGTATTGCCTCCTGCCTCTGGTTGTGCTGCTAGACGCCGGAGCAGACAGAGCGGCTACGGCGTTTGTCTTCTTTCGTGCTTGCTTACGAGGCGGAGGAGAAGGACTATGACGCGCCGGAGCAGCCGGGGCGGCGGCGGGTCTCTTTCGCCCTTGCTGGCGAGGTGGAGAAGGAGGAGGCTACTGAAGGAAATATGCCCTAGAGGCAATAATAAAGTTATTATTTATTTCCTCATATCATGATAAATGTTTATTATTCATGCTAGAATTGTATTAACCGGAAACATGATACATGTGTGAATACATAGACAAATATAAGTCACTAGTATGCCTCTACTTGACTAGCTCATTAATCAAAGATGGTTATGTTTCCTAACCATAGACATGTGTTGTCATTTGATTAATGGGATCACATCATTAGGAGAATGATGTGATTGACATGACCCATTCCGTTAGCCTAGCACTTGATCGTTTAGTATGTTGCTATTGCTTTCTTCATGACTTATACAAAGTTCCTGCAACTATGAGATTGTGCAACTCACGTTTACCGGAAGAACACTTTGTGTGCTACCAAACGTCACAACGTAACTGGGTGATTATAAAGGTGCTCTACAGGTGTTTCCGAAGGTACATGTTGAGTTGGCATAATTCGAGATTAGGTTTTGTCACTCCGATTGTCGGAGAGGTATCTCTGGGCCCTCGGTAATACTCATCACCTAAGCCTTGCAAGCATTGTAACTAATGAGTTAGTTATAAGATGATGTGTTACAGAACGAGTAAAGAGACTTGTCGGTAACGAGATTGAACTAGTTATTGGATACCGACGATCAAATCTCGGGCAAGTAACATACCGATGACAAAGGGAACAACGTATATTGTTATGCGGTTTGACCGATAAAGATTATCGTAGAATATGTAGGAACCAATATGGGCATCCAGGTTCCGCTATTGGTTACTGATCGAGAATAGTTCTAGATCATGTCTACATAGTTCTCGAACCCGTAGGGTCCGCACGCTTAACGTTACGATGACAGTTTTATTATGAGTTTACAAGTTTTGATGTAACGAAGTTTGTTTGGAGTCCCGAATGTGATCACGGACATGACGAGGAGTCTCGAAATGGTCGAGACATAAAGATTAATATATTGGACGACTATATTCGGACACCGGAAGTGTTCCGGGTGATTTCGGAGAAAACCGGAGTTCCGGAGGGTTACCGGAACCCCCCCGGAGAGTTAATGGGCCACATGGGCCTTGGTGGGAAGAGAGAGGGGCGGCCAGGAAGGGCCGCGCGCCCCCTCTCCCTCTGGTCTGAATTGGACTAGGAGGGGGGGCGGCGCCCCCCTCTTTCCTTCCCCTCCTCTCCCCCTTCCTTCCACTCCTAGTAGGAGTAGGAAAGGAGGAGTCCTACTCCTACTAGGAGGAGGACTCCTCCTCCTGGCGCGCCCAACAAGGGCCGGACGGCCTCCCCCTCCCTCCTTTATATACGGGGGCAGGGGGCACCCCATGGACACACAAGTTGATCTACGGATCGTTCCTTAGCCATGTGCGGTGCCCCCCTCCACCATATTCCACCTCGGTCATATCGTCGCAGAGTTTAGGCGAAGCCCTGCGCCGGTAGAACATCATCATCGTAACCACGCCGTCGTGCTGACGGAACTCATCCCCGAAGCTTTGCTGGATCAGAGCCCGGGGATCGTCATCGAGCTGAACGTGTGCTGAACTCGGAGGTGTCGTACGTTCGGTGCTTGGATCGGTCGGATCGTGAAGACGTACGACTACATCAACCGTGTTGTCATAACGCTTCCGCTTACGGTCTACGAGGGTACGTGGACGAACACTCTCCCCTCTCGTTGCTATGCATCACCATGATCTTGCGTGTGCGTAGGAAATATTTTGAAATTACTATGTTCCCCAACAGTGGTATCAGAGCCTGGTTTTATGCTTAGATGTTATATGCACGAGTAGAACACAAGTGAGTTGTGGGCGATACAAGTCATACTGCTTACCAGCATGTCATACTTTGGTTCGGCGGTATTGTGAGATGAAGCGGCCTGGACCGACATTACGCGTACGCTTACGCGAGACTGGTTTCACCGTTACGAGCACTTGTGCTTAAAGGTGACTGGCGGGTGTCTGTCTCTCTCACTTTAGCTGAATCGAGTGTGGCTACGCCCGGTCCTTGCGAAGGTTAAAACAGCACCAACTTGACGAACTATCGTTGTGGTTTTTGATGCGTAGGTAAGAACGGTTCTTGCTAAGCCCGTAGCAGCCACGTAAAATTTGCAACAACAAAGTAGAGGACGTCTAACTTGTTTTTGCAGGGCATGTTGTGATGTGATATGGTCAAGACGTGATGCTATATTTTATTGTATGAGATGATCATGTTTTGTAACCGAAGTTATCGGCAACTGGCAGGAGCCATATGGTTGTCGCTTTATTGTATGAAATGCAAACGCCCTGTAATTGCTTTACTTTATCACTAAGCGGTAGCGATAGTCGTAGAAGCAATAGATGGCGTAACGACAACGATGCTACGATGGAGATCAAGGTGTCGCGCCGGTGACGATGGTGATCACGACGGTGCTTCGGAGATGGAGATCACAAGCACAAGATGATGATGGCCATATCATATCACTTATATTGATTGCATGTGATGTTTATCCTTTATGCATCTTATCTTGCTTTGATTGACGGTAGCATTTTAAGATGATCTCTCACTAAAATTATCAAGAAGTGTTCTCCCTGAGTATGCACCGTTGCCAAAGTTCGTCGTGCCCAGACACCACGTGATGATCGGGTGTGATAAGCTCTACGTCCATCTACAACGGGTGCAAGACAATTTTGCACACGCGGAATACTCAGGTTAAACTTGACGAGCCTAGCATATGCAGATATGGCCTCGGAACACGGAGACCGAAAGGTCGAGCGTGAATCATATAGTAGATATGATCAACATAGTGATGTTCACCATTGAAAACTACTCCATCTCACGTGATGATCGGTTATGGTTTAGTTGATTTGGATCACGTGATCACTTAGATGACTAGAGAGATGTCTGTCTAAGTGGGATTTCTTAAGTAATATGATTAATTGAACTTAAATTTATCATGAACTTAGTCCTGGTAGTATTTTGCAAATTGTTTGTAGATCAATAGCTCGCGTTGTTGCTTCCCTATGTTTTGCTTCCTATGTTTTATATGTGTTCCTAGAGAAAATTGTGTTGAAAAATGTTAGTAGCAATGATGCGGATTGGATCCGTGATCTGAGGTTTATCCTCATTGCTGCACAGAAGAATTATGTCCTTAATGCACCGCTAGGTGACAGACCTATTGCAGGAGCAGATGCAGACGTTATGAACGTTTGGCTAGCTCAATATGATGACTACTTGATAGTTTAGTGCACCATGCTTAACGGCTTAGAATCGGGACTTCAAAGACGTTTTGAACGTCATGGACCATATGAGATGTTCCAGGAGTTGAAGTTAATATTTCAAGCAAATACCCGAGTTGAGAGATATGAAGTCTCCAACAAGTTCTATAGCTAAAAGATGGAGGAGAATCGCTCAACTAGTGAGCATGTGCTCAGATTGTCTGGGTACTTCAATCGCTTGAATCAAGTGGGAGTTAATCTTCCAGATAAGATAGTGATTGACAGAATTCTCTAGTCACCATCACCAAGTTAGTAGAACTTTGTGATGAACTATAGTATGCAAGGGATGACGAAAACGATTCCCGAGCTCTTCGTGATGTTGAAATCAACGAAGGTAGAAATCAAGAAAGAGCATCAAGTGTTGATGATTGACAAGACCACTAGTTTCAAGAAAAGGGCAAAGGGAAAGAAAGGGAACTTCAAGTAGAATGACAAGCAAGTTGTCACTCCCACGAAGAAGCCCAAAGCTGGACCAAAGCCTGAAACTGAGTGATTATACTGCAAAGGAAATGGTCACTAGAAGCGGAAATGCCTTGAATATTTGGTGGATAAGAAGGATGGCAAAGTGAACAAGGGTATATTTGATATACATGTTATTGATGTGTACCTTACTAGTGTTTATAGTAGCCCCTGAGTATTTGATACTTGTTCGGTTGCTAAGATTAGTAACTCGAAACAGGAGTTACAGAATAAACAGAAACTAGTTGAGGGTGAAGTGACGATGTGTGTTGGAAGTGGTTCCAAGATTGATATGATCATCATCGCACACTCCCTATACTTTCGGGATTAGTGTTGAACCTAAATAAATGTTATTTGGCGTTTGCGTTGAGCATGAATATGATTTGATCATGTTTATTGCAATACGGTTATTCATTTAAAGTCAGAGAATAATTGTTGTTCTGTTTACATGAATAAGACCTTCGATGGTCATACACCCAATGAGCATAGTTTGTTGGATCTCGATCGTAGTGATACACATATTCATAATATTGATGCCAAAAGATGAAAAGTTAATAATGATAGTGCAACTTATTTGTGGCACTGCCGTTTGGGTCATATCGGTGTAAAGCGCATGAAGAAACTCCATAAAGATGGATTTTCGGAATCACTTGGTTATGAATCATTTGATGCTTGCGAACCGTGCCTTTTGGGCAAGATGACTAAAACTCCGTTCTCCGGAACAATGGAACAAGCTACTGACTTATTGGAAATAATACATACCGATGTATGCGATCCAATGAGTGTTGATGCTCGTGGCAAGTATCGTTATTTTCTGACCTTCACAAGATGATTTGAGCAGATATGGGTATATCTACTTGATGAAACATAAGTCTGAAATAATTGAAAGGTTCAAAGAATTTCAGAGTGAAGTGGAAAAATCATCGTAACAAGAAAATAAAGTTTCTACGATCTGATCGCGGAGACGAATATTTGAGTTACGAGTTTGGTCTTCAATTAAAACAATGTGGAATAGTTTCACAGCTCACGCCACCTGGAACACCACAACGTTATGGTGTATCCGAACGTCATAACCGCACATTATTGGATATGGTGCGATCTATGATGTCTCTTACTGATTTACCACTATTGTTTTGGGGTTATGCATTAGAGACAGCTGCATTCACGTTAAAAGGGCACCATCTAAATCCGTTGAGACGACACCGTATGAACTATGGTTTAGCAGTAAACCTAAGCTGTCGTTTCTTAAAGTTTGGAGTTGCGATGCTTATATGAAAAAGGTTTTCAACCTGATAAGCTCGAACCCAAATCGGAGAAGTGCGTCTTCATAGAATACCCAAAGGAAACTGTTGGGTACACCTTCTATCACAGATCCGAGAGCAAGATATTCGTTGCTAAGATGGATCCTTTCTAGAGAAGGAGTTTCTCTCGAAAGAAGTGAGTGGGAGGAAAGTAGAACTTGATGAGGTAACTGTACCTGCTCCCTTATTGGAAAGTAGTTCATCACAGAAATCTGTTCCTGTGACTACTACACCAATTAGTGAGGAAGTTAATGATGATGATCATGAAACTTCAGATTAAGTTACTACAGAACCTCGTAGGTCTTCCAGAGTAAGATCCGCACCAGAGTGGTACGGTAATCCTGTTCTGGAAGTTATGTTACTAGACCATGACGAACCTACGAACTATGAAGAAGCGATGGTGAGCCCAGATTCCGCAAAATGGCTTGAGGCCATGAGATCTGAGATAAGATCCATGTATGAAAACAAAGTATGGACTTTGATTGACTTGCCCAATGATCGGCGAGACATTGAGATTAAATGGATCTTCAAGAGGAAGACGGACGCTGATAGTGTTACTATCTACAAAGCTAGAATTGTCGCAAAAGGTTTTCGACAAGTTCAAGGTGTTGACTACGATGAGAGTTTTTCACTCGTATCTATGCTTAAGTCTGTCTGAATCATGTTAGCAATTGCCGCATTTTATGAAATCTGGCAAATGGATAAACAAAACTGCATTCCTTAATGGTTTTCTTAAAGAAGAGTTGTATATGATGCAACCAGAAGGTTTTGTCAATCCTAAAGGTGCTAACAAATTGTGCAAGCTCCAGCGATCCATCTATGGACTGGTGCAAGCATCTCGGAGTTGGAATATATGCTTTGATGAGTTGATCAAAGCATATGGTTTTATACAGACTTTTGAAGAAGCCTGTATTTACAAGAAAGTGAGTGGGAGCTCTGTAGCATTTCTAATATTATATGTGGATGACATATTGTTAATTGGAAATGATATGGAAATTCTGGATAGCATGAAAGGATACTTGAATAAGAGTTTTTCAAAGCAAGACCTCGGTGAAGCTGCTTACACATTGAGCATCAAGATCTATATAGATAGATCAAGACGCTTGATAAGATTTTTCAATGAGTACATACCTTGATAAATTTTTGAAATAGTTCAAAATGGAACAGTCAAAGAAGGAGTTCTTGCCTGTGTTACAAGGTGTGAAGTTGAGTAAGACTCAAGACCCGACCATTGCAGAAAATAGAAAGAGAATGAAAAGTCATTCCCTATGCCTCAGTCATAGGTTCTATAAAGTATGCTATGCTGTGAACCAGACCTATTGTATACCTTGCTCTGTGTTTGGCAAAGGAATACAATTTTGATCTAATAAGTAGATCACTGGACATGGGTCAAGAATATCCTTAGTGAGGACTAAGGAGATGTTTCTCGATTATGGAGGTGATAAAAGAGCCCGTCGTAAAAGTTACAACGATGCAAGCTTTTACACCAATCCAGATGACTCTAAGTCTCAATCTGGATACATATTGAAAGTGGGAGCAATTAGCTAGAGTAGCTCCGTGCAGAGCATTGTGGACATAGAATATTTGCGAAATACATACGGCTCTGAATATGACAGACCCGTTGACTAAGCTTCTCTCACGAGCAAAACATGATCATACCTTAGTACTCTTTTGGGTGTTAATCACATAGCGATGTGAACTAGATTATTGACTCTAGTAAACCCTTTGGGTGTTGATCACATGATGATGTGAACTATGGGTATTAATCACATGCAGATGTGAATATTGGTGTTAAATCACATAGCGATGTGAACTAGATTATTGACTCTAGTGCAAGTGGGAGACTGAAGGAAATATGCCCTAGAGGCAATAATAAAGTTATTATTTATTTCCTTATTTCATGATAAATGTTTATTATTCATGCTAGAATTGTATTAACCGGAAACATGATACATGTGTGAATACATAGACAAACATATAGTCACTAGTATGCCTCTACTTGACTAGCTCATTAATCAAAGATGGTTATGTTTCCTAACCATAGACATGTGTTGTCATTTGATTAATGGGATCACATCATTAGGAGAATGATGTGATTGACATGACCCATTCCGTTAGCCTAGCACTTGATCGTTTAGTATGTTGCTATTGCTTTCTTCATGACTTATACAAAGTTCCTGCAACTATGAGATTGTGCAACTCACGTTTACCGGAAGAACACTTTGTGTGCTACCAAACGTCACAACGTAACTGGGTGATTATAAAGGTGCTCTACAGGTGTTTCCGAAGGTACATGTTGGGTTGGCATAATTCGAGATTAGGTTTTGTCACTCCGATTGTCGGAGAGGTATCTCTGGGCCCTCTCGGTAATACTCATCACCTAAGCCTTGCAAGCATTGTAACTAATGAGTTAGTTATAAGATGATGTGTTACAGAACGAGTAAAGAGACTTGCCGGTAACGAGATTGAACTAGGTATTGGATACCGACGATCAAATCTCGGGCAAGTAACATACCGATGACAAAGGGAACAACGTATGTTGTTATGCGGTTTGACCGATAAAGATCTTCGTAGAATATGTAGGAACCAATATGGGCATCCAGGTTCCGCTATTGGTTATTGACCGAGAATAGTTCTAGGTCATGTCTACATAGTTCTCGAACCCGTAGGGTCCGCACGCTTAACGTTACGATGACAGTTTTATTATGAGTTTACAAGTTTTGATGTACCGAAGTTTGTTCGGAGTCCCGGATGTGATCACGGACATGACGAGGAGTCTCGAAATGGTCGAGACATAAAGATTGATATATTGGACGACTATATTCGGACACCGGAAGTGTTCCGGGTGATTTCGGAGAAAACCGGAGTGCCGGAGGGTTACCGGACCCCCCCGGAGAGTTAATGGGCCACATGGGCCTTGGTGGGAAGAGAGAGGGGCGGCCAGGAAGGGCCGCGCGCCCCCTCTCCCTCTGGTCCGAATTGGACTAGGAGGGGGGGCGGCGCCCCCCTCTTTCCTTCCCCTCCTCTCCCCCTTCCTTCCCCTCCTAGTAGGAGTAGGAAAGGAGGAGTCCTACTCCTACTAGGAGGAGGACTCCTCCTCCTGGCGCGCCCAACAAGGGCCGGCCGGCCTCCCCCCTCCCTCCTTTATATACGGGGGCAGGGGGCACCCCATGGACACACGAGCTGATCTACGGATTGTTCCTTAGCCGTGTGCGGTGCCCCCCTCCACCATATTCCACCTCGGTCATATCGTCGCGGAGTTTAGGCGAAGCCCTGCGCCGGTAGAACATCATCATCGTCACCACGCCGTCATGCTGATGGAACTCATCCCCGAAGCTTTGCTGGATCGGAGCCCGGGGATCGTCATCGAGCTGAACGTGTGCTGAACTCGGAGGTGCCGTACGTTCGGTGCTTGGATCGGTCGGATCGTGAAGACATACGACTACATCAACCGCGTTGTCATAACGCTTCCGCTTATGGTCTACGAGGGTGCATGGACGAACACTCTCCCCTCTTGTTGCTATGCATCACAATGATCTTGCGTGTGCGTAGGAATTTTTTTGAAATTACTACGTTCCCCAACAACTACTGGCTGCTCGGGAGCGTCAGCGCAGGCGGAGAAGGAGGCGGAGTGCCGCCATGTGTCGGAGAAGGAGGCGGAGTGCCGCCACGCACGCCTTGATCATCACTCGCCGGAGGAGGAGGCAGAGTGCCCTGACTCGCCGGAGGAGGAGGAGGAGGCGGAGGCGTCCAGTTCGGAAGGTTGATGAGCTCCTTCCGCCATAGGCATGGAGTCTTCAGAGCTGAACCCAGCCTAGTCTCCCCTTCACCGGTAGGGTGGTCAAGCAGGAGGTCTTCAAATCCCTCCGTTATTTCATCCACCATCACCCTAGCATATCCTTCTGGAATCGGCCGACAGTGATAAGTTGCGTCGGGTCCAGTAGGATAAACAGAGCCAACAGCCGCCTTGACCTTCAAATTCATCCATCGCGTCATAATGTGGCAATTTTGAGACTCCGTGATAGCATCCACGGGATAGCTGGTAGGAGCCGTCAAGACATGCTCCGACTGAAGCAGCTCGGTGGAAGCCATGCTGCTTCTCCGCTAAGATGGCGGGGTAGCTTCGGGGAAAGCTTCGGCAGGTCGTTTGCTGTGATTTGCTGCTTCTCGTTCCTCTTCTCGTTCCTCTAGCCTCATTACCCTTTCGTGCAGCGCCTGCAGTTGGCCCTGCTCCAGTTTCTTCCTCCTCTCGTGGGTTTTGTAACCCCCTGCGTCCGGAAAACCAACCTTCCACGGAATGGAGCCTGGCGTGCCTCGTGTCTGTCCAGGGTGCTCAGGATTCCCGAGGGCCATTGTGAGCTCGTCCTTCTCCCTGTCTGGAACGAACGTCCCTCGCTGCGCTGCATCGATATAGTGTTGAAGGTTCTTGACTGGTATTTGCATTTGCTCGTCCGTCCAATGGCACTTCCCTGATACAGGGTCTAAGGTTCCGCCAGCCCCGAACAACCAAGTCCGGCAACGGTCTGGCCAGTACATTGTCTCTGGTTCGATCCCTTTTTCAAGCAGATCATTCTCAGCCTTGGACCACTTAGGCCGGGCTTTGAGGTAGCCACCTGACCCCGTGCGATGGTGAAGCTTCTTCTTCGCAGCATTTTGCTTATTTGTCGCCGACATCTTCTTACGCTTTTCCGATGTCTTGTGGGCCACAAATGCGGGCCAGTGATCTTTGATCTTCTCATATTTGCCGATGAATTCTGGTGTCTTTTTTTGTCGACAAACTTGTTCAGCTCTTCCCTCCACCTCCTGAATAGGGTTGCCATCTTCTTAAGAGCACAAGACTTGATTAATTGCTCTTTAACTGGCTTCTGCGGATCCTCCTCTGGCGGTAGGGTGAAATTTGCCTTCAGCTGAGTCCAAAGATATTCTTTCTGCATATCATTGACATAAGACACCTCAGGGTCTTCCTCCTTAGGCCTATACCATTGCTGGATGCTGATCGGGATCTTGTCCCTAACAAGAACCCCACACTGAGCAGAAAATGCCTTCTTTGTCCGGATGGGTTTAATCGGTTCGCCATCGGGCGCGATTTCTATGATCTCAAACTTTTCATCTGAGCTCAACTTTTTCTTCGGGCCTCGTCTCCTTACCGAAGTTGTGCTCGATCCGAAGGGCTAGAAATTAAAAGGAAGAAAGACGAGAGTAATTAATATGTGTACATATACCAAAACAATGGATGCATCAATTAACTAGTCAGCACGGGCTTAACTAATATATATATACCTGGCCGGACTCGGTTCGGTCACCGGAGCAGTCAACACGGTCTCCTTCTTGTACCTCCATTGTGTCACCGGAGCCATCATGAACATAGCCCTCTTCTTGTACCGGCATTAATGGGCCGAAGCCATCATGGACATAGCCCTCTTCTTCACCCAGTCCTTCCTGACCATCGGTGTCGTTGAGAAATGACGCAACTTCATCACTTCCTTGTGCGATTATGTCCCCCAACATCGCTTATGTTTCTTCGTCTCGGGAGTGCTCCATAGTTTCTGCAAATATTTACAGCATGTCAATTATTATTCAAACATGGTACAGATGGATATATATATATATATATATATATATATATATATATATTAGTGGCAAACGTAGAACTAGCTAGCTAATCACAATAAGGAATCATGTTAGTGGCCTCGACGCTGCTTCTCTAGGGTTTGGGGTCGCCTCGACACAACGCTTCAAGGGTTTGGGGTGGCCTTGACGACAACGCTCTTTTAACTTGGTAAATTTGGGTGGCCTCGACAGAGTTAATTCGTCGGGTAGGGGCACGGCGGGAGGGGGTAGGAGACCAACATCATTTTCTCTCTAGGGTTTGGGTGTCCTCGAGAGTTTTGGTCGAGCGAGAGGGCCGAGGGGGGTGCTGCCGTTGTATAAGTTATCACGGTCGAGAGGGGGTATATATATGGACCGCCCCTTATGTCGAAGTTATCTCGAGGGGGTTATATCGACAACGACGCGACATACATATACATGAGAAAATAATGTTATCGGGGAGGGGGTATCGGTACCCCCCCCCTCGTGTTGAAGTTTCTTCTTTCTCCTCTATTCCTTTCTTTCTTCTTCTCCTCTTCTTTTTCTTCTTCTCCCTCGAGAAAGGAAAATAATTAAGGAAAAGGAAGAAAAGAGGAAGAAGGAAGAAGGAAGAAGAAGAAGAAGAAAAAAAAGAAAAAAAAGAGGAGAAGAAGAAAGGAATAGAGGAGAAGAAGAAAAAATAGAATTTTTTTTCTATTTTTTCTTCTTCTCCTCTATTCCTTTCTTCTTCTCCTCTTCTTTTTCTTCCTTTTTCCTCTTCTTATTTATTTCTCCTCTTCTTCCTCTCCTCTTCTTCCTCTTCTTATTTTCCCTTTTCCTCTCATTCTTTTTCTTCTTCTTCTTCCTTCTTACTTTCTCCTCTACACTAACCTAAAATGCACTAACCTAAAATTTATATCTACTAACAACCTAAATAAAAAATTAATACATATATAAACAAAAAAAATGCTATGAACATTATATTCATACATACATATATAGCCACATCCATTCATCATATATATAGCTACCACATACATATATACATTATATATATGAAAAAATGCAATGAACAAAAAAAATACACTTATGAAAAAAAATACTATAAACATGTACACATATATACACATACAAACACATATACACAAAAAAATGCAAAAAAATGCAATGGAAATTGCTATGGAGGAAAATGTGGGCAGGGGCGGCGGGCGGCGGCGCGCGCGGCGGCCTCGCAGGCAGGGCGGCGCGCGCCGGCCGCGCAGGGCGGCGGCGCGTGCCGGCCGCGCAGGACAGGGTCGGCGGTGCGGCGGCCGCTGCAGGAGGGCGGCGGGCGTGGCCGCGCAGGGGCGCGGGACGGGAGGGGCGCGGGAGCAGGCTGTGCTCACAGGGGGCGGCGACGACGGCTCAGGCGAGCAGCCTGACGGCGTCGGTGGTGGCGACGACGGCAAGGTGGAGCAGGGGCGTCGGCGGCGACGGTGACGAGGAGGAGTAGGGGGCGTCGGGGGAGAAGTGGGCGATTTGTCCGGAAACTGCTAAGTGCTGCTTATATAGCAAAGCCTTTAGTGTTGGTTGGCACCAACCGGGACTAATGCACCCTTTAGTCCTGGTTGGTGCCACCAACCGGGACCAAAGGCCTCTTGTCAGCAGCCCAAAGGCGGGAAGCGGCGGCCTTTGGTCCCGGTTGGTGGCACCAACCGGGACTAAAGGGGGGCATTGGTACCGGTTCATGGCACCAACCGGTACCAATGCCCCCCTTTAGTCATCGATACCAATGCCCCCCTTTTAGACCCGTTGGTGCCACCAATCAGGACCAAAGGCCCCTGTGCTGCCCGCGTCGGGGCCAAAGTTTAGTCCCACCTCGCTAGTTGAGAGGGGCGCGCAGTGGTTTATAAGCCCCACTGCCGCACCCCTCTCGAGCTCCTCTCCACCGCAGGCTTCGGGCCTACTTGCTACTGCTTTGCCTGATGGGCCTTCTGGGCCTACTGCGGGCCTGAATCCTGGCCCATAGTAGGGTTTCTAGTCGTATTCAGGCCGTGGGGGCCCAGTAGGAGGCATTTTTTGTTTTTTGTTTTCTTTACTTATTGTTGCTATTTTATTTTTTTCAGTTTTTTTGTTTTGTTTTCTGCATTATTTATTTTCTTTTGTTTTTTGCTTTATTTTTTAATTCTTTTTGCTTTTAGTTTTAGGAAAATTATAAACTTTCTGTTAGTGCCATTAGTTTTCAAATTTGAAAACACTTTTTTTGTTTTTTTGTTTTCTTTCTTGCTTTATTTATTTTATTTTGTTTCTACTTACAACAAAATACTTATTGTTGCTATTTTTAATTATTTTCCAGTTTTTTTGTTTTGTTTTCTGCATTATTTATTTTCTTTTGTTTTTTGCTTTATTTTTTAATTCTTTTTTGCTTTTAGTTTTAGAAAAATTATAAACTTTCTGTTAGTGCCATTAGTTTTCAAATTTGAAAACACTTTTTTTTGTTTTTTTGTTTCTTTCTTGCTTTATTTATTTTATTTTGTTTCTACTTACAACAAAATACTTATTGTTGCTATTTTTAATTATTACGAGGGCCGAACCATAAGACAGTAAAGCATTTCAAATGAACTCTGAAAAAGTTGAAAGTTGGCATGGTATCATAAATTCACCCACATAGCATGTGCATGTACAAAACGGACAATGGTATCATACTCGTCTGTTACAAAGTTGGCATGGTATCATCATAATAGTTGCGGGAGAAAGTCTTCACTTTTTTTTTCGCTTGTGTCATTTGCTTATTGCGTCGTAACCATGGATAATCTTCATCGTTTATCAGGATGTTGGGGTCAGGCTTGACTTTGAAGGGAGGAATTTCATGAAACTTTTCATAATCTTCAGACATGTCTGTCTTGCTCTCCACTCCCACGATGTCCCTTTTTCCTGAAAGAACTATGTGGTGCTTTGGCTCATCGTATGATGTATTCGCTTCCTTATCTTTTCTCTTTCTTGGTCTGGTAGACATGTCCTTCACATAGATAACCTGTGCCACATCATTGGCTAGGACGAACGGTTCATAAGTGTACCCAAGATTTTTCAGATCCACTGTTGTCATTCCGTACTGTGGGTCTGCCTGTACCCCGCCTCCTGACAGATTGACCCATTTACACTTAAACAAAGGGACCTTAAAATCATGTCCATAGTCAAGTTCCCATATGTCCACTATGTAACCATAATATGTGTCCTTTCCCCTCACGGTTGTTGCATCAAAGCGGACACCGCTGTTTTGGTTGGTGCTCTTTTGATCTTGGTCAATCGTGTAAAATGTATTCTCATTTATCTCACATCCTTTCCAAATCAATATAGTCAAAGATGGTCCCTTGGACAACAAGTACAGCTCATCACAAACAGTGTTGTCACCTCTGAGACGTGCTTCCAACCAACTACTGAAAGTCCTGATGTGTTCACATGTAATCCAGTCGTCGCACTGCTCCGGGTGTTTGGAGCGCAGACTGTTCTTGTGTTCATCGACATACGGGTCACCAAGGTAGAGTTCTGTAGAACTCTGTAGTGTGCTTGAGACCAAGAATATCTGTCCCTGCATATTATTGAGTCCCTTCCAAGCGTGCCTTTTCCAGTCTGTCTCCCCTCATACCGCGATTTAGGGAGACCTATCTTCTTAAGGCCAGGAATGAAGTCAACACAAAACCCGATGACATCCTCTGTTTGATGGCCCATGGAGGTGCTTCCTTCTGGCCTAGCGCGGTTACGGACATATTTCTTTAGAACTCCCATGAAACTCTCAAAGGGGTACATATTGTGTAGAAATACGGGGCCCAGAATGACAATCTCGTCAACTAGATGAACTAGGACGTGCGTCATGATATTGAAGAAGGATGGTGGGAACACCAGCTCGAAACTGACAAGACATTGCACCACATCACTCCTTAGCCTTGGTATGATTTTTGGATCGATCACCTTCTGAGAGATTGCATTGAGGAATGCACATAGCTTCACAATGGCTAATCGGACGTTTTCCGGTAGAAGCCCCCTCAATGCAACCGGAAGCAGTTGCGTCATAATCACGTGGCAGTCATTAGACTTTAGGTTCTGAAACTTTTTCTCTGCCATATTTATTATTCCTTTTATATTCGAAGAGAAGCCAGTCGGGACCTTCATACTAAGCAGGCATTCAAAGAAGATTTCCTTCTCTTCTTTGGTAAGAGCATAGCTGGCAGGACCTTCATATTGCTTTGGAGGCATGCCGTCTTTTTCGTGCAAACATTGCAGGTCCTCCCGTTCCTCAGCTGTATCTTTTGTCTTCCCATACACGCCCAAGAAGCCTAGCAGGTTCACGCAAAGGTTCTTCGTCACGTGCATCACGTCGATCGAAGAGCGGACCTCTAGGTCTTTCCAGTAGGGTAGGTCCCAAAATATAGATTTCTTCTTCCACATGGGTGCGTGTCCCCCAGCGTCACTCGGAACAGCTAGTCCGCCGGGACCCTTTCCAAAGATTACGTGTAAATCATTGACCATAGCAAGTACGTGATCACCGGTACGCATGGCGGGCTTATTCCGGTGATTTGCCTCGCCTTTGAAATGCTTGCCTTTCTTTCGACAATGATGGTTGGTCAGAAGAAATCAACGATGGCCCAGGTACACATTCTTCCTGCAGCTTCCCAGGTATATACTATCGCTGTCAAGTAAACAGTGCGTGCATGCGTGGTATCCCTTGTTTGTCTGTCCTGAAAGGTTACTGAGAGCGGGCCAATCGTTGATGGCCAATCGTTTAGGTCAAATTCCTCCTGTTTGTGCTCATCCCACGTACGTACATCGTTTCCATTCCACAACTATAAAAGTTCTTGAACTAATGGCCTTAGGTACACATCAATGTCGTTGCTGGGTTGCTTAGGGCCTTGGATGAGAACTGGCATCATAATGAACTTCCGCTTCATGTACATCCAAGGAGGAAGGTTATACATACATAGAGTCACGGGCCAGGTGCTGTGATTGCTGCTCTGCTCCCCGGAAGGATTAATGCCATCCGCGCTTAAAGCAAACCATACGTTCCTTGGGTCACTTGCAAACTCATCCCAGTACTTTCTCTCAATTTTTCTCCACTGCGAACCGTCAGCGGGTGCTCTTAACTTCCCATCTTTCTTACGGTCCTCACTGTGCCATCGCATCAACTTGGCATGCTCTCCGTTTCTGAACAGACGTTTCAACCGTGGTATTATAGGAGCATACCACATCACCTTCGTAGGAACCCTCTCCTGGGGGGCTCGCCGTTAACATCACCAGGGTCATCTCGTCTGATCTTATACCGTAATGCACCGCATACCGGGCATGCGTTCAGATCCTTGTACGCACCGCGATAGAGGATGCAGTCATTAGGGCATGCATGTATCTTCTGCACCTCCAATCCTAGAGGGCATACGACCTTCTTTGTTGCGTATGTACTGTCGGGCAATTCGTTATCCTTTGGAAGCTTCTTCTTCAATATTTTTAGTAGCTTCTCAAATCCTTTGCCAGGCACAGCATTCTCTGCCTTCCACTGCAGCAATTCCAGTACGGTACCGAGCTTTGTGTTGCCATCTTCGCAATGGGGGTACAACCCTTTTTTGTGATCCTCTAACATGCGATCGAACTTCAGCTTCTCCTTTTGACTTTCGCATTGCGTCCTTGCATCGACAATGACCCGGCGGAGATCATCATCATCGGGCACATCGTCTGGTTCCTCTTGATCTTCAGCAGCTTCACCCGTTGCAGCATCATCGTGCACATCGTTTGGTTCCTCTTGATGTTCAGTAGCATCACCGTATTCAGGGGGTACATAGTTGTCATCGTACTCTTCTTCTTCATTGTCTTCCATCATAACCCCTATTTCTCCGTGCCTCGTGCAAACATTATAGTGTGGCATGAAACCCTTGTAAAACAGGTGGGTGTGAAGGATTTTCCGGTCAGAGTAAGACTTCGTATTCCCACATATAGGGCATGGACAACACATAAAACCATTCTGCTTGTTTGCCTCAGCCACTTCGAGAAAATCATACAAGCCCTTAATGTACTCGGAGGTGTGTCTCGAACCGTACATCCATTGCCGGTTCATCTGCATGCATTATATATAATTAAGTGTGTCAAAAATCATTACAGAACATCATGAATAGATAATCAAGTGACCAAATTAATAGAAGTTCATCATCACATTAAAACCAAAGTACATACATAGTTCTCTCTAACAACATAAAGGTCTGCAGAGCATCTAAATTAATTAAACCATACACTGAAACTATGTAAAACATTTCAATGCGAAAACAAATGCGATCATAATCGCAACCAATGTAACAACTGATCCAACGGCATAATGATACCAAGCCTCGGTATGAATGGCATATTTTTTAATCTTTCTAATCTTCAAGCGCATTGCATCCATCTTGATCTTGTGATCATCGACGACATCCGCAACATGCAACTCCAATATCATCTTCTCCTCCTCAATTTTTCTAATTTTTTCCTTCAACAAATTGTTTTCTTCTTCAACTAAATTTAACCTCTCGACAATAGGGTCGGTTGGAATTTCCGGTTCAACAACCTCCTAGATAAATAAAATCTATGTCACGTTGGTCGGCATAATTGTCATAAACAATAAATGAACCAATAGTTATGAAAAGATAATATATACCATATCCGAATCATAGATAGGACGAGGGCCGACGGGGGCGGATACCAAAACCATCGCACTATATAAGATGCAATAATAAAAGTAAGAAAATTATACAAGTATCTATATAAACATACAAGTAAGAATTTTTTTTCTTTTCAGAAAGAAGATAAGAACAAGAGGCTCACCACGGTGGTGCCGGCGACAAGATCGGCGCGGGTGATCGACGGCGGTGAAGACGGGGACGGGACGTGACGGCCGCTAAACCTAGACAAATATTGAGGAAAATGGAGCTTGAAGGTCGAGCTTGGAGAGGAGAAAGCTTAAGTAGTGTGGCTCGGGCATTCCATCGAACACCTCTTGTGCATAGGAGGTGAGCTAGAGCACCACAAAGCTCTCCCCTCGCCGGCCATGAAAAACAGAGCAGTGGGAGTGCTCTGCTCGCGGGCGAGGGGTTTATATAGGCAATTAATTGGTCCCGGTTCGTGGCAAGAACCGGGACTAAAGGGCAGCCTTTGGTCCCGGTTCATGCCAACAACCGGGACCAATGGTGGTGGCCAGGAGCGAGGCCCATTAGTCCCGGTTCGTCCCACCAACCGGGACCAAAAGGTCCATACAAACCAGGACCAATGGCCCACGTGGCCCGGCCGGCCCTCGGGGCTCATGAACCGGGTCCAATGCCCCCATTGGTCCCGGTTCTAGATTGAATCGGGACTAATGGGCTGACCTGGCCTGGACCATTGCCCCCTTTTCTACTAGTGACATCATTAAACATATGGGTCCATATCAACCCCTAACGAAGCAACGCATAAACTAGGATTTAAGCTTCTGTCACTCTAGCAACCCATCATCTACTTATTACTTCCCTATGCCTTCCTCTAGGCCCAAATAATGGTGAAGTGTCATGTAGTCGACGTTCACATAACACCACTAGAGGAAATACAACATACATCTCATCAAAATATTGAACGAATACCAAATTCACATGACTACTAATAGCAAGACTTCACCCATGTCCTCAGGAACAAACATAACTACTCACAAAGCATATTCATGTTCAAAATCAGAGGAGTAATAATATGCATAAAGGATCTGAACATATGATCTTCCACCAAGTAAACCAATTAGCATCAACTACAAGGAGTAATCAACACTACTAGCAACCCACAAGTACCAATTTGTGGTTTTGATACAAGATTGGATACAAGAGATGAACTAGGGTTTTGAGAAGAGATGGTGCTGGTGAAGATGTTGATGGAGATTGACCCTCTCTCGATGAGAGGATCGTTGGTGATGACGTTGGTGATGATTTCCCCCTCCCGGAGGGAAGTGTCCCCGGCAGAACAGCTCCGCCAGAGCCCTAGATTGATTCCGCGAAGGTTCCGCCTCGTGGCGATGGAGTTTCGTCCCGTAAGCTTGCCCACGATTTTTTCCAGGGTAAAAGTGATGATATAGCAGAAGATGGACGCTGGAGGCCCACCAGGGGCCCAGGAGATAGGAGGCCGCGCCCTATAGGGGGGGCGCCCCCCTGTCTCCTGGACAGGGTGTGGCCCCCCTGGCCTATTTCTTTCGCTCATAAATTCTTATTAAATCCAAGGAGTTGTTTCGTGGAGTTTCAGGACTTTTGGAGCTGTGCAGAATAGGTTTCCAATGTTTGCTCCTTTTCCAGCCAGAATTCCAGCTGCCGGCATTCCCCCTCTTCATGGTAAACCTTATAAAATAAGGGAGAATAGCCATAAGTATTGAGATATAATGTGTAATAACAGCCCATAATGCAATAAATATTGATATAAAAGCATGATGCAAAATGGATGTATCATCCATTGCAGGGGTAGCCACTGAGCTCCTCGGATTGACCCCGTGGCACATGCCCGCTCCTATGTGCGCCCATGCCCGAGCCTTCAGCTCTTCTTCCGCGCCCGCGGGGCCACTCCCTCTCTGGCTCTCCATGCCCAGGCACGTGCCACACCACGTCCGTCGCGCCCGCCGTTGCCATCACGCTCGCCACAGCCACCGCACCACTGTGCCCCGCGCGATGCACACCTTGGCCGCGCTCGCCCCGTCTGCTGCCGCCTATCCCTTCGCTCGCCCCGCTGTCGCGCCCCTGCCTCGCGCCACCTCCTGCCGCGGCCATCTTCTGCCGGCCGCCCCCTCAGCCACGCCAGCCGCATCTCTGCTCTCCACTGCCGGCCGCTCGCCTCGCCTGCTGCGTGCTTCTTCCTGCTGCTATGCGCTGCTGTACCACTGATACGCTGTTGTGCCATGCCCTCGACACCGCCATGGACAAATGTGGTGGAGGTATTGTCAATGGAGTACGAGGAGGAGGTGGCGGAGAAGGTGTGTAGAGGCAAGAGGTCTAGGGTGGCGTCAGCTGGCTGTGGTGGAGGTGATTATGCGAGAAGGAGCCGCAGCGAAAGGAGAGGTCACAATTGGAAAGAATCGCAAAAAACATACCCGGGAGATCTCATTCCAAAAAATGCTAATATCAATGGAGGGGTGATTTCCTTCAATAGGTGGAAAATATAGGAAATATTGGATGTTATCAAGGAAAGGTAAAAATTTAGGAAAGTTAGGATTTTGAACTGATTTCTATGCAAATGGGGTTTTATTGTTTGGTAACATGATATCAGTACCTGCCCGTTTGTGACGTGTCTGATTAGGAAAGTTTGCAAATGTTAATAAACTATTTATTGGGAGGAAAGTTTGTGACGTGTCTGTTATTTATTTCCTAAAACAAATTTCACTAATGAGGGAAATCGATTGATTTAGATAAGTTAGGAAAGTTAGATTCAAATCTATTATTTGTTTCTTAAAAATTTGTTATTTGTTTCCTAAGACAAATTGAACCAATAAAAGAAATCGATTGATATGAATAATTTCAGGAAGTTAGATCCGTGATTTGTTATACGTTAGGAAAGTCCTGGTTGTAATAAAGAGTGGAGAGAAAAATAAACCGATGGACTAGAATGAGAGGGGTGGTGGGAGGAGAGACGAAAAAAAACCCAGCGAAAATAAACTTTGGAGACTATTCACCAACTGCTCCATTAGGAGTAGATAGAGATACCGTTCACTCGTGGTTGTCATCTTCGCTGCCACTGCCTTGTCTTACCTGGCATCCTCCTTCATTACCGTTGCTGAATCAGGTCGGTGGGAGCCAGCGCACCCTCTGCTCCGCATCCTACATGAGACGGTTATCACCGCTCGATGCATGGGGGAGAATAGAAGGCCCACGAGGACTCTAGGGAGGATGTAGAGAAGGCATGTCGTGCACACCACAACCTTTTATGATTGTGTGGGCAAATCCTCACACAGCCTCCATGGTATGTATGGTACCACAACCATCGTCCTAGTTCCCTTATAAGTAATTTTTAATGCATGATTTTGTTGCACATTTTATGGATGTTTAGCTTTGTCTTATGGGTTCATATACCAAATATATTTGGGTCTATTAATTGCTTGAAGTAGCACTTGTAAGTTTTGCATCCATGTTGCATAGATGTACATCGTTATATTCGGCATGTCATATTTATTCTATTTATTTGACTTCACTGCTATAACAATCACATGTATTAGTTGCCTTGCCTTTGTAGTGCTTTATATAATCGACGATGGGATGCATGTGAAGGTTTGTTGGAATGTCATACTCATATAAGTAAGATATATGTACAAATATGTGATCGCTTTAGCTAAATGGCACTTGACCGAAAATTTTGGGGTGAATCGATTTTGGGAGTTCGCCGGAGTGAGTGGAGGGATGGAAGGAGAAGGAAGGGGCTCACCGGAGGGCTACCCCATTATCTATCTTAGGATTTAGGGTATGGGCGGTGGGTGGCGGTGGTGCAGCTTCGCCAGAGAAAAAAACCAGACGCGGGCGGGGCTAGAGGGATGATTGGGGGCGGTGGCAAGACCGGCTGTGGGGAGCAGTTCCGGGGAGGGCAGGGCAGCGAGGCTGCGTGGGAGCGCCACAGGCCATGGGCGGTGGTCGCAGGCGGCTTGGCCGGTGGCCCGTGCGTTGGCCTTGGGAGGAAGAAGAAGAAGTATTCGTTGTTGAATGAAGTTTCTAAATATATTTTTTGTGAATATACATGTTTTGCTAGCTAAATTTGGGATCTAAAATCCCGTTCCTAACGTTTATTCCAATCTGAAGGGAGCAGTTCTTTAGGATGCATATCTTGAATTTGTGGCCAAGACTGGACACATATTTAAGACCTGCGGAGCCTGGCAGAAATGAACTCCTTCAAGTCTCCCAAGTTCTTGAATCTGCTACAACGTTGTCAAAGGTAATCTCTCATTACCCTCACCAAGTCATCCTTGTGAAAAGTTTCATGGAAGTTTTTCTCTTTTGCTGAAAAATATTATTTCATGGAAGTTCTTTAAAAAACACGAGGTACTCCAATTACTAAGTAATAACTCAAAGGAGAATATTGTATGATAAAATGACTAAAGTTGTTAGTAATGTACATAAATAAATAAATGTGAATACCGTTGTTTATAGTACCAAAAAAAGTGCCTAAGATGCCCAACATCCCAACTCTTTTATGTCATTTTTCAAAGTGGGTTGCATGTCACAAGTAGATGTAAAGAATGCTGTTGCAGTCGATCAATCCAGAATAGATCGAAAGGATGGCAAAAGACGAAGAATAGTAGGATTCCTAATACCCTTAAAAAATATACTTCTCCAACTAAAATAACAGATGGTAAAAACTGATAACATATGAACGGAGGGAGATCAGGAGAGATCTAAAAGCATCTTCAACTTTTCTAGATGTTACGCAATTGAACAATTAAATTAGAAGCTGTTGGTATCACCACTACCAAATTAGTACAACCATGAATCCTAAATAGCTTAACAAGCTTTATATGCATGTCCTCGGGTAAGTAAAAAAGACCAGGGAGTTGTCAGCGATTGCTACCCTCAGGCTTTGAAGAATTTCTCTCCTCGGGCTTTGAAGCATTTCGCTCCAGCATTTCGACCTGGTTCATCGACTTTTCTTTCCTCTGATGTAGCTCTCTGAATTCCTCAGGGCTAAAGGGAGGAGGCAGATTGCACGGACCAGCGACATTTGCAGACTTCACCATGGAGTCCTCCATAAACTTCTTCTCCCTGCCGACGGCTTGGCAGGCCAAAGATTCGGGACAGACCTCAACAGCTTCAGGAGGCTTGGTTGGCTTGAATCTTAGGAGCTTAGCGTACTCCGTTAAGAGGTGAAACATGTAATCATATACATATTCCATACTAAGTTCTTGTTGAATGAACTTGCTTCCCTCCTTCCCTATTTTCTGTGCCTATGAACAGTTTTTGAAGAGGAGGTGTGAGAACATGTTCTTAACACATACTATCGAATCCACGGGAAGTATGGTATGATATTTTCTACTTCCTCCAACACATATTAACTGTCGCTAATTTAGTACAATTTTGTACTAAATTGGCGATAATAAATATGGATCGGAGGGAGTACTAAAGACCAATGTGTTTCAGCTCATACAAAAAAAAAACAGTTAAGCTCATTCCTAGCTGCTAGATAGTGCAGCATAACATACCTTTTTCTTGTGAGAATTTCCCCAATCAACAGCATACTTTATGGAGTTACACTTACTGTCATCTCGAACAGGCCAATAGTGCTGAGTGGGCATCAGCACCCTTGAAAAGAAATCGTAGTATTTTGGGTTAATCACCAGCGTCATTGAATCACAAGCTAGGATATACTTCTTGCTAACTGACCACGCTGATCCTTCGATGTAGATCTTGTACCTATCACCCAACATAACAATTTCAACACCGATGACAGAACAAACAAGTCTTACCAAACTTTTAATAAGAGAAAGGTAGAAAAGAAACCTGTGGGTGCATTGACTGGCCAAATCTGATTTTTTGTATCCAGCCTTGCTCTCTTTGACCCAATCCTAAATGAAAACAGCAAAAATAAGCAAGCTATCAGCCATATAGGCAACATCAAAATTATTGTGTTAAAAAAAGGGTGTGTTCAAGGTCAGAAGGATTAGAAGCATTATACGATCAACATAATTCGAAAATATAGAATAGCATTTCGAACTTGTAAGAATAAAATGGGATGTCAAAACTCCCTTCAAGTATAAAAGAGCGCAGTGCAACCTAAACTCAAACAAGTACCTGTTTGTAAATCCGTGCATTCCATTCTTGCTCACTGGAAACATTACACTTAACAAGCTCTTGCCTTATAGCTGCAACCTCTGGATTCCCTTTCCAATAAGCATAAGGCTCTCTATCTATCCATCTGACCTTCCTATTGCCAGCATCCAGATCCTTTTGCAGCGCATCCCAGGGCTTTATATTGATCTCAGCCCTATCCGCACAAAAGTCAGTTTAAGCGTTTGCACTTTGTTTAGAAATCAAAGCATAGAAGAACAAATTTAATTTGGATATGCACTTCAAATTTATACACTTCCCAAGATACAGAACTTCAGGGAAACATACTGATATTTTACCATTTGCTTCCAGTTTGCGTCCATTGATTTGCTCCGTTAGCATCAGAACATCGGATTTAGTTGATACGAAAGTAAAAAAAAGTGCATTCGTACGTTTCATACATACACGAAGATAATGTACCATGTATATTGGACAACTATTTTGATCAAATTTGGAAAGTCCTTGGGTCTGTCAAAGACTCAAAGCTTATGTACTGCAAATCATGTCTCACATGAAGAATATTGTCTTTGTACTACTATTCCTAGTAAAAGTATGATTATCATAACAGTAATGGTGCACGAATCACAGGTGATGATTTAATGCTGGGATTTTTCAATTGCATTATTAATGAATAGTGACCCAGATGTTTGGAAATAGGAACGCACAGAACGTGTAAGAAATACAAGAGCGAAGAAAGGCAAGAGCAGTTGCTTACCAGCCCCAGAAAGACCAGTCCGGGAAAACTATGTCGAGTGTCTCATTGTCGCCGCAGTACCGGAAAAGCGGCGGCAAGACGGTGGCGTTCTCCCCCTGGTACTCGTCAGGGTGGACAACCGGCCAGTCCACGCAGTCGAACATGAGGTCGAGATCGGGGATGCGACCAGGGTAGCGGCGGAGCAGCTGGAGGATGCCCCAGATGGTGAAGAGGTCACGCGTCTGGAAGGCCGGCGCGATGCGCTCGATGTAGGCGCGGCCATGGAGCACAACGAGGCGGAAGTTGGCTGTGGTGCGCGCACGGTCGAGCATCGTGCGGGTGATGCCCCCCGCCGTGCGCCACGGGTGGAGGTCCTCGTGGATGAAGCGGAAGTAGGCGGGGCAGGAGGTGTTGGCGGCGGCAGTGGGGGGGAACCAGCTGTGTCTCGGAGACAGCGGCGCATGTTGCGTTTGAGGAGAGTGCGAGGGACAGAGTCTGAGAGATGTTGCTTGGGATGTCAGGGTCACCAGCGCCTGGCACCGAGCAGGAGAGGGAGTATGTGGGGAGCGGCGGCGGCGGCACAGCAGGGGTGGCAGGGATGGAGGTGGAATGCGTGGCGGTCAGGAATTCAGGATCGCCTGCATGGACGGAGATTGAATCTGTGGTTGTGAGTATTCCTGTTAGAAAGCTGATATTTTCGCAACAAATTTGAAATTCTTTTCTTTAGTACAAAATTTCTCCTTTTCTAGGGCTCTAGACAAGTCGAAAGTTAAAATGGCTGGAACTCGCCAGTAGGTATCCTACTAGGTGAAAATGTTGCTAGAAATTCCACACAGAAAATTCTCCTTTTCTTATTTGATTGATCAGATAACATTTTATTTTTGTAGCATGAATCAGCCCTGTAAAATACATTCTCCAGAAAAAAAATCATGTAAAATGACATTTCATAGCAAGTGTATATGAAAACAGAAAAACAGAGAGAGGAAGATCAAGCAAATAAGAATGGTGAGTAGGCTTACCTACCGGGTTTGTGCGCCACCGATCTAGATTGGTGTCTGCCAAATTAGTCTGCATGCATACATGTATGACAACAAAATCCATGTTGGTAAGATCAGTATACCAGATGGCAGTAAACATCAATAATGTTAAGAAAAACAATAGTGTGCCAGCCTCACGGTGGTGGTTATCCAGCGGCCGGAGACGAGGACGCCGACCACGACAACGAATACGAAGAGGAAGACCGCGGTGGCGGTCACCGGAGATGACGGACCGCCAGATCTGCTCCACCTCCGGGCGTCAGGCGCGGCGGCGGCCATCGCCCGCCTGGCCGCTCTCGGCCTCCCTTCCACCTCTGCGTCTCCTTCAGGGCCAGAGACCTGCTTTTGACCGCGGTGGCGATGTGCTCTGCCCTGTGAAAGAAAGAAACAGGGAAAGAATGAGGTGATCGTCGCCGCAGAAGGGAACAGAACGCCGATCGCTGAGGAGAAGGCGTCCACGTACGTGGGCTCGTGTAGCTGCTGCAGGCGGGACGCGGTCAGAGCAGGTTGCTTTCGCTGGCTCACGTGTGAGGCGGAGGGAGTTTCGCAACAGACCGAGATAAAAGGGGCGGGGGAGCTTTGCTAGGGAAGAGGGCCAAAAATTTGGGAATCCAAATCCCAGTTGATGATCGAGCTGAGGTTTTCCCCAATTTTAATTTCGGAAACCCTAAATCGCCGAAAACTGCAAACCCTAAAACGCCCAATCATGGTGCTGTGTCCTCTCAGCTCTAGCGGGTGCCGCACTTCAGGAAGACGATGCGGGACGCCCAGGCTACGCACGAGCACCGCCGTCGCCGTCGCCGCATTGGTACTGCTTGTTATGGACTGAGTGATGCATACATCCTTTTGTATAAAAAAAAAACTTGTTATGGTAACCAGTTGTAAAAAAACTAGTTATGTTTCTGATCCTTTTAGTTTATTTTTTTATTTTTGATAAAACATGAAATTTATTTATAAGAAATGAACATTTTTTAAAATATAAGAATATTTTAAAAGCAAATGTTTTCTAAAAAAACCTAACATTTATTTAAAAATTCATGAAAGAAAAAACATCCCAAACATAATTTAAAGTTTTGGGATTGTTTCAATTGGACCATTATGAAAAACATAAAAACCCAGGAAAAATGTAAATTAAAAAAAGAATAAAATCTAAAAATTTGGTTAAAAAACAAAAAATACTTGACCAAAACCTTCTAGAATTTGTAGCAGCTAGTTGGGCCAGCCCATTAATGTGTTGGCCCTGTGCGATTCATCATAATGCGACGAATTGGACCCTCCCTCAAGGAACAACCCTAAACTTCCTCATTTATTCGCGCGGCTGTCCGGAGGCACATTTGGGCCGAAACTCCTCACCAACGGGGCCATCATTTATTCGCGGATCGTCATAGTCCTATTTGGACCCAAATTGGGGTTCATGCCCACATCAGCCCCAGTCCGCTGAAACCTTTCCTTTCCCTCCTTTTGCTCACCTTTGTCTCATTTTGAGCGCTCCTTCCCGGATTAGTCGTTGCCAACCGCTCTAATCCATCGCCCTCCCAACGTAGCTGCTGCTCACTGCCATTAACTCTGTCCACCGCATGTCGTCATTCCCCCTATCGCCTTTTCCCTTTGCAGTGGCATCGCACATGCATCCCAACCCAACCACCACATATCTCACATCTCTCTCCCCTGCCCAAGCCACCTCGTCAGTCATTGATGGATGGCATGACACTCAACGGCTCGAATCCATAGCCTCACGAATAATGCGTGTGTCACTCGCTGAGCCAATGCCATGGTCGCAATTTTTGCCAAGCAAGCAACTGACGAAGAGCTCGCTACAGGTAGGCATAGGACACTGGCTTCATGCCGTCACGGTCCAGTGTCTCAAATGGCATGAAGAAGAGCTTCCCCTTCGGCATGGACTCGACATCAACACGTCCTACCATGTCGATAACTCGCTGCAGCTTCAATGACAGCAACAACCCGCCCCAACCATGGTATGTCACGTAATCTGTTTGGCTAATTGGGTGGTCGAACAACCAAACAATATACTTCGATCTTGTTGACGCTTTTTTCATTTGTCATAGGTGTATGATACATGTGTGAACCATGTGTGATGCTGCAATTGAAATCCATTTTTGTGATGCATATTGTCGGACAATCTCGATGTGGAAGTGATGAACAAGACCAATGATGGTTAGCACAGTAAGAAACTGATGGATGATGCCCATCCTAATCAATTTCATGAAATTGAAGATCAAATTGCCCACATTGGAAGTTAGGAAAATAACCAAAAGAGGAAGTGCATACATGATGAAAGAATATCAATTACTGTGCATCGCATGGTTGGAGGTGACACCATATCCAATATGTGAGCGGATCAGGAGGGTTCGGCATATAGGAGGAAGATTCAAGAATTCTTCCACGAGATGGAGCATTATCCCCCATTTGCAATTGTGGGTGAAACCGCAACGGTAACTCACTTAAGCATAGGTGGGCAACGATTCAAGATTGTTTGCAACAAGTTACGTGACCAAGTGAAAAGTTGAAACCCAAGTGGCGTTAGAATTGGTATTCACACTTGTAGGTTTGCCTTTTGCTCGTTTCAATTGCTCCATGTTCATCATGATTTTGCCTATGTTGGAAGATGTTCATGTGTATGCCAATTTCTACAAAACTTGATCATATGAGCTCAAGCTGAAATTTCCAAACTCCAATACGAGGAGAAACTATTGTCATGGAACGATTATCTACCACGAATCCTCATATCGTTTGCCGCATGGTTGTCTGTCATCAAGCAGCAGATTCCGGTCTTGAGCCCAGTCATCTCAATAGGGTTGAGCCCGATTGATCATTGTACATCTAGCCGGTACTATGGAGAATCTCCCCGCCACAATCAACATCTAGAAGCACACCTGTGGTACCTCTATTCTTTTCATACCAGCAAGAGCATACAGTTGTACGGAGTCAAGTCATCCTGACACGTCTCATTCCTAAATGTACATACGCATCATGCGTTCGCTCCAGCTCATATCACTTCCTATTTTACCACACCTCAAAGTGAACCCTTAACGCCTGATGCTTGAGCAAAGGCAGGTGGCTGCTTAAGTGCTAAGAGCTGCGTTTAAACATTTGAGATACAAACAACTGGAACAAAAAAAAAATGGAAGAACGTCCCAGACCTCTATAGCTTCTGCCCTGCCAACCATCTATGTCTCCCCTTTCTATTCCAGTCGTAAGAAATGTTCGCCATCCTTTTTATGAGTAGGATCCTGAGAAATGCATCATTTCACCCACCATGCATTATTTTTTTGATTTCTACGTACCCGCTTCATAATAATTAGGATATGCTCTCATGCAAAAGAGAAAAAAGAAGAAGAAAAGAAATGATATTTAAATGAAAATCACCATAAGGAATATGCATGTTTGTGTCCCTCAGAATAAAAAACGAGTTTGAGTGGATAGAATTTAACTTTTTGTTCACTGAATTTTTTACACGTGGCAATGGAATGCTTGTTTTTGCACCAAAACTAACGTTTACGTGCAATACTCCATCGTGTTCATGTGTAATCCTTTTTGTAAAATAATCAAGAAAATGGAAGAGCTCACTTGGTAGTTAACAGACGTACATCCCATACAATATTTTTTTTTCTTTCAAATTGTAGTCGTTTTGTAATTTTCAATTAAGATTTTGATATTCTTTGCTTGACCGTACGAGCTGAAGCTGGAATTTCCAAACACTAATTCAAGGAGAAACTATTTTCAATGGGACAAATATGTATTGACATTCTCTAACACGACTCTCCTATCAAGCAGTGGATTTCCCACTTGGGCTCCAGTCAACCTGATAGCACCGAGCCGGCTTGATCATTGAGCATTAAGCTGGTGTTATGGACAATCTCTCCGACACAATTAACCCCTAAAAGGATGCGTGTTGAATCTCGATTCATTCAGAGAAGCAGGTAATTGCTGTCATATAGAGTCAAGTCATCCTGATACATCTCATTCCTAAATCCTTTTTATGAGTAGGGATCACGAGAAGGGCCACCATCCTGATACATCTCAATTTCACCCACCATGCATTAATTTTGTATTTCTGCATGTCAGCTTCATAATAACTAAGATCTGCTCTCATACAAAATTAAAAAGAAGAAAAGAAATGATTTTAAATGAAAATGACCATTGGGAGGACATGCTGTTTGTGTTTTTCACAATAAAAACGACTTTGAGTGGATAGAATAGTATTTTTTTGTTCAGTGATTTCTTCTCACATGGCAATGGAATGCATGTTTTTAACCAAAGTTGACTTAGGTTACAGCCAGGCTTTCTATAAAACGCGATATGAACATAATCACTTGCACACAATTCACGAAAAACGTCCTTCAAATAGTTCATCTGAATTCTTGGTTGCGTTTTTTTTGCCCCTTTGCAGATTATTCATGAAATGCATATTGTTCATAAGTTGCTACATTTGTTTTCTGTAATTTATCTTTGCGCCAATGGCGCATCGAGGCATCTAGTGGTTCTAATAATCGTACGCAGTTCCTTCAATTTTTCGTGTGCAATTTTGAATTACTTTTGAGAATTGGGTAGAGATTCATTAATCAATGGGAAGCATTAAGAATGCTTGAAAATTTTCAATAATCTCGCCCAAGCCATGATATATGATACATTTTGAATGAAAAATGTAAATATGCAACGTCGAATGTTATTTGTGTATTTGCTAGAAAGCACAACCTATTGAATCATAGTTACCGCACATACATTGTTTTAAGGAATCTTGTGTCAAAGTTTCAAAACCCTGTGCGTAGTTATCATCTTGAGAACTACAATCGCAGTAACTAAATGTGGTTGATTATATCGGAATTGTAACCACCCTCTAATGTGCCAATATAATGTGTCAACCGCACCAGAATCGTCATTGTTGTCTTTTTCATCCCAACATCCTCCCACACTCACTACACCACAACACTTGATTGGGGGCAATTAACTGCCGGGAGTAATACCCGACCAAGGGCAAAACAACTGCCGGGAAATTTGTTTCTACCGGTACAAGCATCTCGAGGCAGGGAAACTGCCGGGAGAACTTGAGCAATGATGGCACATAAACTGCCTGTAGATTGTAGGGCGTATTGTCTGCCGAGACAACTAAACGACGACTCATAATCTGCCGGGGATCGACTTTGGCGCGAGGCCAAAATATCAGGCCCAAGCGCGCGCTAGCGCGATGAGGGGAAAGCGCGCGATTGACCAAAATTTTGGCCCAAAACAAGACGTGCACGCGTCGGCCCTCCACCAGATAAAAGCGCCTAAAAAAAGATAATAGCGTCGCCCCCAAATCGACGCCCAAATCCTTCGTGCCCTCGGCCATACCGCAGCCGCCGCCGTCACCACCCATCGTACCACCGGCCCCAACCATCCCACCGCCGCCGACCGCCCTCCATCCCGAGCACTGCCACCGTCGCCACAACCACTCCAGAGCCGCGGGGGCGGCCGCCCTCCATCCCGAGCACTGCCGCCGTCGCCCCAACCACTCCAGATCGCAGTGGCGTCCGCCCTCCACCCAGACCACTGCCGCCGGCGTCCACCCACCACCGTCCCCTACCTCTCCAGACCACAAGCGGCGAACACCCTCCTCCGGCTAATGCCTTCCCTCGTCACCACCCATCTCGCGAGCTTCCTCCCCGAGCAGGATTCTTCCTCCCACAAGCTTCACCCGAGCACCAATCGGGGCTGCCTCCTACGTCCTCTACCCCGAGCAGTGGAGCGTCGACCATCCTCTCCCGTGAGCAGCTCTGCCTCCTCAACTTCCCGCAACCACGAGATTTGACAGGTGAGATTTCTTAGATCACTGTAGAAAAGCCTACCGTTCAAGCAACTTGAGTTCTTAGATCTAAGTCTTAAGCGACGAGATGTTGAGGACATGCCTTGTGACAGCATTCAAGCACATGAATGTGTGTAGCTCTAAAATATGTGTATATAGTCTATTAGTTAATCTGAGAAGGGTTCCTCGAAAACAACTGAAGGTTAAAATTATTGTACCTGAAAGCACTTATGCCTTCCAACGTTAAGCAAAGTGTATGAGGCCTAGACTTCAAATATTTCCTATATATTTGATAGTAGAGTTGTAGCAACTTCCAAGATTTCTCAATATCATGTCCAAGTGTTTATAATCTTTATTTACACAAATTTATATTTACTGCCCCCCTTTGTTTGCTCCCTCTGTTCCATAGGTGGCACACAGTTTGAAAACAGAAGTAGCGATTTAGGTGGAGTATGTCGAAGGACTCAAGATTGACATTGCTTAGTATAACGTGATCAGAAAAGGTTCGGCTACAATTGTAACCACGAATTAGATATTTGTTCGTTGATACTAAAGTTATACTAGCTTCCTATATTTATCAAAACCATGTCCAATAGTGTTTATAACCTTTCTTATAAAGATCTGTACATAAACTTTAAAACTGTTGTCGATACAAAATTGAAGCTAGCTTCATATGGATTACTTGAGTTACACTAATTTTATTTAAAGATTCCCTTTGTTGTACTCCCTCCTTTCAAGATAGGCGGCACACAGTTTGAAAATAGAAATCCTAATTTAAGTCGAGTGAGTGGAAGGACTCAAGCTTGACATATTTTCATATACCATAGTTAGAAAAAGGTTTCTTACAATTGTAACCACAAAATACTTATTTGTTCAGTTTACTTCTAATAGTAAATATGATATTTCCTTAGCATCTCGAATATTTAGATTCTAAAATTGGCAGCTAACATGTACTCCCTCCGTTCCTAAATATAAATCTTTCTAGAGATTTCAATATGGACTACATAAGGAGCAAAATGAGTGAATCTACACTCTAAACTACGTCTACATACATCCATATGTAATCCCTATTAAAATCTCTAAAAAGACTTATATTTATGAATGGAGGAAGTAGTAAGGTATTCTAAGCTATAGATGACCTACCAAACTGTACCCTTTTAGTGATTTTCACATGTAGACCAATGGATTATGTACATTGATAAAAGTCAACATATTGCCGATTAAATCTGTTTTCACCAAAAAGTAGAATTATGTGTGCTTAAGGACATGGGAGAAATCAAGTGTAATTTTAACAGGAGAATTTACGAGATTGAGCAGCTTTATGATTTCTCAATGCAAATTTACATGCTCCTAACTATGTTTGTGCACCGATTCTTCCATTATATTCTTAGGATATGGCTAAATACAGTTTTGTCACATGGATTCGTCCTTATTTTGTTATCCAACTCACTTGAATGGAAGGTTATGCAAAGTAATGGCTCAGAAGAAAGGTCATGTGAACTTAATTTGTTTATCCGTTTATGTTACTGACTTGACCTTTTGCTGAATGTATTAGGTTTCAGTTTGTCCATCTTTTATGAAATATAAAAAAATGCAGAAATGTTGCAACAAAATGGATCCGATTCCCCAATATTTTTTATACATCATTCTCTAATTTATGATGTAGATTATTATGTTATAGTTTGAAATTCAAATATAAATATCATTACAATTGTGATCTGACACAACACCTATATACAGGAACCTGCACCATTTTAATCTGCATCCATTTTAGTCCATTTAAGTATACAATAAAATTAGGCAAAATGGGAATATAGAGGAGAAATGAAATATCCTACCTAAAGATTTTCACGTATGCAGATACTGTGACTTCACTTATGATAGGAGATCTCAGGCTCCTTAAGCAAACCCTTGATAGACATGAAGACCAATAAGTTAATATATTTGTGTGCTGAACAAGTTTCAACCCGCTGCTGTCACTGATTGCTTCCTACTCCTACTTTTTTGTACGGGGACACTGATTGCTTTGCGTGGACACCAATCCTTTTTTTCACTTTGCTTTCTTTTGCAGCCATATCATCCAAAGGGAGAAGGAACCATCTAAGGCGCATCAAATCAAGCTAGAGGTCTCTGCATACATTTTAGTTCAGTAGCAGCTTTTCGAAAGGTGACAGTGGATACCATTTTATCCTGTTACAAGCACATTATTTTAATGAGATGAGTTTATTGTTGGTGCCTTATTTGTATGCCTAACAAGTTGGGTGCTTTTCTTCATGGGTAGATCATAATCTCAACCTTTAGGTTACTATAAACAAGTTTGAACGACAAGAATATCAAATTATATTTTTACTGTTTTTTTACTATTAGTTGAATGGAACGAGCTGTGTACATCAGCCTGGTTCAAATCCTTTTCATCACCAATGAACGAGCTGTGTACAACATCAGCCTTCATTCAAATTCCATGTACTGAATAAGTTCACAGCGTGTGCTGCTACAGCCAACGCCCAACAGCAAGGCAAACAAAGAAGGCATTAGAATACTTGTCCTTATGTGATGTAAAAATTGCGTTTTTATTGTGCTATCTTGTGCTTCCGTACTAGTTGCATGTTCATGTTACAACAAGTTTATTGTGCTATGAGAGCTCCATTTTGAGTTTTTGCAGGTTTCCCAAAGATACACTAGTTGATGGATATTTGGATGATCTACAAGCTGCTGAAGGTTTGCAAGACCTGCAATTAAGTTGGTGGAGTGATAATGTAATGCGCCTTCTTTGTCGAACCTGGAGACTTTGGCAAGTTCTGCTCATTTTGGTGCTTGTTTTGGCACATAGGCCACTGTATGCTCATTCTGGTTGTGTGACACATCTAGAAACATATATACTTCTCCCTTTGTAGCACTACATTGTAGTTGTGTGGCACATCGAAAAACATATATGTACCTCTTTTTGTGGCAGAACTTGCTTATATATGTTCTATGTTTATCGAATCAAAAGGTTTTTTATGAGGCCTATATGTTACTTTTAAGTGTATGTATGAATTGTATGATATGTCCTGATTGCATCAACATAATGGATGAATATTACATTAGGGATGCCTACAATAGTTTGCTGAAATAAAAGTACTGGCAGAATAACTGCCAGGTCAACATGCTTGTGCAGGCAATTGAACTGCCGGTAATTTTAGTTTCATGTACATGATCAATCTGCCGAGAGAAAATAGACTGCCGGCATATACATGGGCCAGGGCAGAGAAACTGCCGGCAAAAGTTTATCTGCCGGAAGAAGTGATCCCCGGCAGCCGTTCTCGTGGCGGTTCTATCTGCCGGGAGAAATACTATCCCGGCAGTTTGCCTGCCCTTGTAAGTGCGTTCTCCCAGCAGTTTTCCTGTCCTTAGATCAGTGTTGTGGTGTAGTGACTCTCTCTGCAATTTCTGGCAGCGCAGCCATGGCCTCCTGGAAAGGGCAATGGAACCAAGACTCCTCCGGTTTTAACGACCTCGAATATATCGAGTTCATTGAAAGTCCAAAGCAGTCATCGGAGACCGACTCGAAGTTGGAGTATCCCGAGACGGAGATGGATCACTTGGAGAACCATGACGAAGACGAGGAGGAGGAGGGGGAGTAGGAGAAGGAGGAGGACGACGACGATGACGATAAGCTGACGGTCAGCGGCACGAAGCGTCCTCGTTAAGACGATGGCATGGAAGGTGCATTTAAGAAGAAGAAGGACTAGACAGGTATATGTTGGCTAGTTCTTAGAAATCCTTGTAAAATTAGATACTGTTACCTATTTATGTTCTACCCCTATGTAACCACTTTGTAATGCAATATTATCTCAAACTTAGTGGGGTTTAATCCCTTAAATTGAGTGTGTGTATTCTGAAGTTGATGCAGTCATCTATCCTAGAGTTGCTCTACGTCTGTTGTTATTCTGCGGACAGATCATGCTGTTCATCTGCAGACATAGCAAGTCAAATCGCACATGATTCGCATGGTGAAACTGTGATGATGGTTCACAGTATCGCACACAGTTTGTTTAATTAAATTGTTTGCCCAGTAGAGCACAAAATTCTCACTGCATGATTTGCGCTGTCATGAGCCACCGCACATGAGTGGCCTCATAAAAAAGCATGTGCAGAACTTTGCAAACTATGCCTGCATTACGCAACATGTGTGATGCTTCCCATCATCACACACAATTTGTTACTTAAATTGTTCGCCAATCGACGCACATAATTTGGAAAGTTTTACCGTGCGTGTTATCACGATGTATCGTACATACATCTTTGGACTGAACTGTGTGCTCTTTATCACACATGATTTCCTTCTCAAACGTTAACTGGAATCAATGGATCTTTCATTGCACATGTTTCAATTTCGAGCACACATTTTTATTTGTCTGACATGTATTACGCACAGTTTGCAAGAAAGGTGAGACAGCTCCCGGGTGCCCCTACACCCTCATGGACAGTAAATAAAAAACGAAAAAAATATAAAAAATCTGAAACTTTTGGTGATCAAAGACGATCAAACTTTTGATGGTCTTGCAAATTATCAGCCACAAATAACACTTGATGAGCCCTCACCAAAAATAACAAAATTGCTGCTCAAAAGTGCACATAAACTTTGAACATTGAATTTATTCTTTTAGGTGATGGCTCCCAGAATGTTATTTGAGAATGAAACTTTGCAAAAAAACATTGAATGTTTGATCATGTTTGATGTTCCAAAGTTTCCGATTTTTTGTTATTTTTCATTTGTTTTTGAATTTACTGTTCATAGAGGGTATAAGGGCACCCAGATATTGAGAGCCTATCTCCACAGTTTGATCCAAGGGCATACGATATACTCTCTCCGTTCCTAAATATTTGTCTTTCTAGAGATGTCAACAAATGACTACATACGGAGCAAAATGAGTGAATCTACACTCTAAAATATGTCCATATACATCCGTATGTGATAGTCCATTTGAAATCCTAAAAAGACAAATATTTAGGAACGGAGGGAGTATGTCTTAATAGCACAATTCTGCACTAGAGCTAGTACAACCACTGCGATGCCACTCCACCGAATTGGTCGAGGTTTCCCCATCGCACAACTCAGGAAGGTGCTCCGCCGGCACCCTCCTTGGAGCCTGCACGTGATTCGTCGATCGCCTCCTTAGTTAGCGGCAAGACGAGGGGGAAGGGCAGGGAGTTGTTCTGTAGTCTCTCCCTGCGATCCCTTCGGAACCCCTCAAAAACCACAGTGTTGAATGTATACAACTTCAAACAAGATGAAATCCTATGAAAGAAAGGAAATAGCCTGCTGAATCGGTAGGTACTACAAAATATGAATATCATCTTTCAATGAAAAGATGCAATATTTCGGCAATGAATAAAAATACAAATTAAATATTACTAAACTGTACACTATGGAGAACAGTAAAAGAAGAATTTGCAGAACTCGTACAACGACGCACTTGCAACTTATTTCTTCCGCCTATCAAAACTATAGCGCCTCCTCTAGGTTTACCTAACATGCTTGACATAGCTTGTGATGAGGGATTTGTCCCGTCTAATTTCCCCCCTCCCCGTCGATGCTCGTCCTGTCGTCATGACCGAAGTACCAGCAGTCACCTTTTAACGCACCACAAGGAAGCACCCATGGCTTGGAGGTTCCGGTGGCTATATCACACACCATGGGAACGTCCGGCCAGTCTATCCAGCACGCGCAATCAGCTCTCACCTCTGGGACAGTGGGTCGCACCACCACCGGGCTGCTGCTTTTGCCGAGGAACACGGAGCAGCCTCCCAGATCCTTCACCACGTCCCAACATGGCCAGCATCCCGGGTCGTACCTCAGGAGGAAAATCTCGTCGGCACATATCCTGAAGTTCCCGCTGCCCAGTTTGACGGTGGCACCGGTGTTCTTCCACACCTGGTACAGGCTGCCATGGCAGAAAAAGATGTGCTTGGTGACCATCTTTGTGGACACAACGTCGTAGGGCGGGACGTAGGCGGCGGTTGGGTTAGGGTCCCACACGAGGGTCGGCAAGGGCTCGATTAGGGCGGGCTGACCGCCTCGGGGCATGAGCAGGACGTCCACGGCCCCGCATGAGTCGAGGAGGTACACCTTGTCCCTTCCAGCGTGGAAGGCCATGTCGTCATAGCAACTCCCCTCAGCGACGTCGACGGTCGTCCACTCCTTGCCTTCAGTGCTCCTGCCGCCGCCGGTGTCGATCTAGGCTACCCTGTTGTTACAGCCGTACAGGGCCACGGCTGTCCAGCCGTCGTTGTGGCCGGGCGGATTCGGATTCGGGTTCTGAACGAACACAATCTTGCACACGGACTGGTTGTCCCCGGGCGGGGACACGAGCTGCACCGTCTTGCGGGCGCGGGATTCGACGAGGAAGATCCTCCGCGTCGAGTAGCTGGCGAAAGCCGCCATGTTGACCAAGTTAACCGTGCGCTCCTCGTCCATGGCGATGGCGAAGCAGCCGTTGCCTGAGCCGACGGCTCGGGCGCGGCAGTAGAAGCTTTGTTGGGGTTCAACAACGACGGAGGACCCGGTGTGCAGGTGGAACGAGCGCCGCATGGGGATTGAAAAGACGGAGGCGATGTAGTTGTCGTGGCCCTGGGCGACTGAGAGAAGGCACGGGTACAACAACGGCGCGAGGGCGGACCGCCACGCGGTGCATACGCCGCAGAGGGATGTGTAGTCTCTCAGAGTCACGCCGTCTGTGGCGGCAATGGACACGAGGAGCTCGCTGTTGAGGTCGGACCAACGGGAGTGCCTCGGCGGCGCCATGGCGTGCCCATTGCTGGCACTTGGTGCCGAGGAATCGACCATGGCACGTTTATGTTGGTCACGGAGGACGGAGCCAGGGTTTCGTAGTAGGGGAGTTTCCCATGGTTTTTGCAAGTATATGTACTTGGCAGCGTGGGGTACCGTTTCTTGCTTCGTATCGTTCACGAAGTCAGGAACAGTAAAGGTTCCGTTCGTAATCCGAAAATCAACCGGTTGAGGAGTACTCATACAATACAATCAGAGCACGAGTAGGTACGTTTAAGTACGCCAGTCCTTAAACAAGAAAGTAGTAGCGAATCAATCTGTGGTTGAGTTGGTTAGGTGGACAGTGGTATCCGCAATCCATCAGGGTTCAAATCCTGGTGCTCGCGTTGATGCGCTTTCCGTGGGAGGAGACGTTCCCGTCGACAACGAGACACCTACGGTGACTTCGTAAATCTCAAGATGATATGTTGGCTCAGTCTCTCGAAGGTGCTCATAGGGATAGGGTGTGCGTGTGTACGTTCATAGGGATGAGTGTACGCGCGTGTATATGAGCGCTTGTGTCTGTACTGATGCTAAAAAAAAACAAGGAAGTAGTACAAAATAACCGACTGCCCTTATCGCAGGAATCTTGCACTACCAAGCGTCCACCATCACCGAGCCCATCACATATACAGGATCCCTCACGCCATCACCTTTTTTTGGCGGGTTCATAAGGACATTTATTCCATACTAGTAAGCATGCATGTGCAACGCACGTCTCAAACAAAATGAGTTGATATAATATAATATTAAAATATATTTTCAAAAGAGTGTCATATTTTGTGAATCTACTTTTTATGTTAGTGAGTTTTTATTACCGAGCAAACTGTCTTTTGCCAACGATATGAGCGCGCGTGTAACACATGATCCAGAAACATGTCATCACATAATATGCACGATGACATAATAATTGTATTATAATTTGTTACAAAAAGATATTTTAGAGTCAATAACTATGCATCTCTTGAAGGTCCATCTTTTCAAGCAATGAAGGTCCATCTATTGATGCGATCTATGATGCTTCGTTCAATTGATGGGATATTGTCTTGAGCTTCATTCTCTTCATACTTTAAAATATGCACCAAAAATTGTTTTCTCAGTTCAAAATCATCCTACATATGCATTATGCAACATTGTTATAACAAAATAATGTGCAATGTGTATACAAATAAGCATGGTGTAAATACTAACCTGGGGTATGGGAAAATATAGCTGTCCATCGCACAATGAGTGCATGAAATTAAACACCAAATAACCCGACAAGGCACTGCATTTATAAAATATTACATTGTCTATTGAATAAATCAATTAATCTTGTAATGCATTGAAAAGATTCATACCCATGTGAGTTTGTTGGAACAACAGGAACTTTCCATTCCCATTTAGAGATGTCGTCTTTGAATGCAGGGTTTGCAACTTGGAGCACACGGTTTAGGTTGTTGACCACAGTTTTAAGTACAATTTTTCCCAAAATAGGTATTGGTATCGGATCCATAATTGAGACAACTTTTTTATTTTGATCGATAACAAACAATAGAAATATCCCACAAATATCCCAAGGCAATAAAATCTGCAACGATGCATACATTTAAAAATTTAAAACATTAGTTAAGACATGACAAACCATCGTTACAAATTAAAATTTTAAAACTTACTGTATGACACTGTGAAATATGATACTCATTACTGTCTGGCCAGCTATCAAACATCCATTTCAACGTAGCAATGTCCATATTTCCACGATGACGTGAGTCTCGTGCATAGTAGGACATGAACTAAAATAAGAAAAAGAAAATATTAGTTCCATGAGGCAAAATGTAATACATGATTATAATGACTTACACAAAAATTTAGATCCATGTAGTGACATGGAATGTCTCTGTAAAGCTGGACTTCATGGCGCGCTAGTATCCGTACAGCCATATTGAAGCAATCAACATCCATGCATTCATCATTATATAATATGTTTTTTATTTGTCTCAAATTCAAACTAATGGGATAAGGATCAGAGATATTCACCCATTCGCTTATGTAAAATTGAAATATGTAAATTATAATAAAATCATACTAATTTATTAAAATACAAAATGAACTAAAAATATATGGCTTACTCTAGTAGAGGGACATCATCAACCATACCGATGAACAAACAAAGTTCATCTATTAAGTCATCATTTGTTGGAGTGAGAGAGGGCGAAAGGATAAATGATTGCGACTCCTGCTCAACTTCTGACGATGTATTCGATGGTTTGAGGTTCTCAGGGGGTGTTTCCAAAATCATACAATCCGTGGGATCTGTGTTGTCTTCGTCATCTTCAATGTCTCGATTTCTTATATTATCATCATTCAATTCTGAGTCCACTAAAATGACGGCTAGTTTTGTTCTAAAATCTGTGATATGATCCTATTAAAACAGAACTCATAGTTAAATAGTGATACACCATAGAATGTAAGTATAATGATACAAATCAAAAAATACCTGTGTAGGAGAGTCAGACAAAATTTCTCGTGTGAAGTACTCCATAAAATTTACCATCCACAAATCACACGATGACCTGCATGATTACAAAACTTAATATATTCAATAGTTTCTTTTATCAATTTTATAGATATTTATATAATAAGACTTTTAAAATCATCAAATGATCATGACTGTAACAAAGAAGTGATGATAAAGAAAATCCCGCGCTCACTCATTATCCCTCTCTGGAATGTATGAAAAATAATGTAAGAAGTTAATATAGTTTGGTTAAACATGCTTAACAGTGGAGATTAGTGAAGTAGTAGTATTAAATAAAAAAACTCAGTTAGTGAACCTTCTACTGCCCCCTCACTCCCTCCTCCACATGCACACACCGATTTCCCATTCTTCCCTCCCTCCCTCTATCCTCCTTCACTGTCACACGCCAGATTCCCCATCCACAGCCGGCGATCTGTGGTGGCCGCCCCTCCCCTTCATCACCACTGCCAGCCGCCGTGGAGGCCCTGATGCGCCCCGCCCTTTCCCTTCGTCAGCATCACCGGCGGGCGCAGAGGCCCGCGATGTGCCCCGCCCCTCCCCTTCGTCACCGCTGCCGGCGGGCGCGGAGGCCCGCGATGTGCCCCGCCCCTCCCCTTCGTCACCGCTGCCGGCAGGCGCGCAGTTCCTTGATTTGCCCCGCCCCTTCGTCACCACTGCCAGCGGGCGCGCAGGCCCTTGAACTGTCCCGCCCCTTCGTCACCACTGCCGGCGGGCGCGCAGGCCCTTGATCTGCCCCGCCCCTTCTTCATATAAGGTCGCCGAGGTGGTCGAGGAGGCGCTCAAGCTCGTCATGCGCGCCGGCGACGCCGGGGACCTCCCTCCTCCTGACGCACTTGCCGTCGCCGCCATGAGCGTCTCCACCTTCTCCCGCGCACCATGAACTTCCCTTCCCCACTGCTCGGGACGCCAGCAAGGTACAGTTTCAACTCTTATCCCCTCGATCCATATGCTTTGCTCTCCGACAACAACTTTAATTGGCTGTACGATTCGGTCCGGAGCAGGAGCTCGCTATCTGCAGTTCCTTCCTTCCATGGTTGACCACGAAGAGCTCTGCGTGCTGTGCTACTGCTCGGGACCCTCCCTTCTCATCGCTCGTCCGGGTCCAGGTTAGTCTCTCCGACCCCTGCTTGTCCCCGTCAAATCGGTGCATAGCCTCATTTTATTCTGCAGTCTGTATCCTTTCAGCTTCTATACTTTTATTCTTATTGTGGAGAAATTTGTTTTGTGATGCAACTAATGGGGACACACAAAAAGCACATAATGTCAATTGCTTTGAGTTAGAAGGTATACACATCTGTCTGCAGTCTCTTCTTAATACACTCTTCCCTTGGCCATGCACTGATGTTTAAGTCTTTCCATTTATCAGATTTTAGTTCCATTTGAAGCTTAGCATATTGTACATTTTCCAGTCCTTTCAGCTGTTGCATGAATAAATGACAAAGTATCAGCATCACAATCGAAGAATAACAGAAAATTGTCTTATCAAAAGATGGTGCAGTGGGACTAATAACTAACCATAGCAGTGAGGTCGTTGCGGTTCATTCCTGGGCCTACCGAGTCGAGCACCTGGATACATCGCTTCCCGGTATTTATAACTGCTAGGTACCAATGAAACTCTTCAATGTTAACTGGAACGAATATCTGAAAATAGGTTTTTTGTTAGTTTAGATCCCATATATACAAACATTTGTCCTCTATTGAATTAATATGTACGGAACTGAGACTCACCATATCATGTTCCAAATAAGTTTTAGCTCTCTGTAATACCCATTGTGGTGCGTCATTCCGTATAGAGCTAAATTCCTTTATCATCTTAGAGATGCATGCATTCTCTTAGAACACGCTTCCACCTGACCTCATCTGTAGATGTTGCTTAGCACTCATGCAATGTATGTATGCGTCTATGATCTACAATATCAAGTGCACACCTTGGTTAGGAGATAACAGGAACTCATGTTAATAACATCCTCTTATCATAAAGCTACATATACTTACTTCGTCGCCAACAAATTCTCCTTCGGTTAAAAGGCATAGTAATTGTAATTTTTTGAGATATGAGTCGTTGATGCTCACTAAATTTCTTTTATCGCTTGGTTCAGTCATGATATTTTCAATCACGGACCAATCATCGCCGGTGCAAGCATAATCTATCATGATGTAAGTCAAAACATTTATTAAAAACGAAGAAAATAAATGTAGCAAAAGCAAGGCATAGAAGGACTTGTACGTGCCTTCTGGAGCCACCACATAGTCTGGTGCTTTCTTGGGGTTGTTATGTAGTCGGATTGGCTTCACTGTTTGTGGCCTTTTCATGCCGGACGTTTGTGCTAAATCTTCGTCCTCATCTGCCACCATTTGTTCACTTCTTTCATCAAATGATAATTCCTGAAAGCCACAATACAAAGAATAATTGGTATGCAGGATATAACATAATTAGAATTAGAACTATTGGGACATAGTTGAAAAAGAAAAGATGCCTCTGTCACTTCGGAGACTTCGGAATCAGCGGACTGCGTGCTCTGCTTTTTCTCCACTTCTTCTGTGTTGGCTATTCCATTTGATTCTACCAGAGTGTCCCATATAGTTTCCGCCCCTTCGGTGCCCAATGTTTGTGCTAATTCCTCATCCTGAGCTAGCCCCATTCGTTCACTTGTTTTATCGAAGGTTAATTCCCGAGAGCAACATTACAAAGAATATTTTGTATGCAGGATATAATATAATTAGAATTCAAACTATTTGAGACATAGTTGGGCAGAAAATATGCGTCTATCACCTCGGAATCAGTGCCCCGCATGCTTTTCTTTTTCTCCACTTCTCCTTTGTCGGCTTTTTCATTTGATTCTGCCAGCTTGTCCCCTATAGTTTCTGCCTCTTCGGTGTTGAATGTTTGTGCTAATTTATCGTCTTGAGGTGGCTGCATTTGTTCACTTGTTTCCTTGAAGTTTAATTCCTGAGAGCAAATATTACAAAGAATAATTCCTATGCAGGATATAATATAATTAGAATTAGAACTATTTGGGATAGTTGAAAAGAAAGCATGCCTTTATCACTTCGCAATCAGTGGCCTGCATGCTATTATTTTTCTCTACTTCGTCTTTGTCGTCTATTCCATTTAGTTCTTCCTCGCTTACTAACTGAAACACACAATAATATAATATTATGTAGGCATGATATTATTATACTACAAATTACATATTGTTTTGTCCCGGCAGAATAAAAATAATAGTGACATGTGAAAATAAAAACCGCCTTTTTCGACTTGGGGTTTCGCATGCTTGTCTTAGGGTATGACCTCATCAATCTGCATATTTTCTGTATCATCGATGATGGTTTGTTCTTGTATTGCCTTTGTTGAGTCGGTGTTCATATCCTCGTATTTGGTGGTATGATCATTCTTGGCTCCCCCGTCGATGTTTTCCTGAAAACCGAAGCACATATTATTGTCACGCTGTTAACATTAGGCCCCTAAGTTCTGTTACCTTGAAAAACAATCTTATATGTTGGGACGGAGGGAATACATCACAACTGGGTGCACATATTTTGAGATGTTTACTTTAACTTAGTGGCATCAGGACATTCTTTCCAACAAAATTTCAGTATCTGCTTCTTTGTCTAATTGTTCATTCAATCAACTTTTTGATATTCACTTGCGTGAATATTCTCTCAAGTAATCAGGTGGATGTTGCCCAAAGAATTTCTAGAGTCACACAAAGCATCTTGGCAATTTTGTGGGGTCACACAGGGCATGTTGATTCACTTTGTTGGATCCCCTCTAGTGACCATGTTGCCTTGTAGATGTGAAATCGTGAATATGATGTAATTACAGAGATATATCGTTACCATGATGATAGAAGATTGATCCGCACAGGCCACCGGGGATTGTGACCCAGACATGGAGGACGATGGTAGTTCACCACAGACAGATGCTCGAGAGACTTGCGGTGTAGGAGGCCGGCACGGTGGAGGGGTGTGAGATGCGGCAGTCCTTTGGGAGAGATGATGAAGGAGAGATGGAAGGAAACCCTACGATGCAAAACCCATTGCTTCTTTCTGCTCCTGATCAAGAGATATATTGTTGTAGGCAATATGGAAGGTGGAAATCACAGGAAGTATACTTCCATAGCGTGAGGATTGGGAATCGTGAGCGTTATCTCAGGACCCACACTTTCCTTTAATTTATCTTAGGCCCAATGCTTTTCCTTTTTTGCTTTGATTTATCTCAGGCCCAATGCTTTTCTTTTTCTTTTTCTATTCACCACGCATACAGAACTAATGGAGTTATTTTCGTAATACATTTTAATACAAAAATATTGGTTTCAGCTCATCGGAACGTATCTTTGATTTTTTATGTGTTTTCTCTTACCTTTTTATATACAGATACATAAGGTTTAGTTCAGTGGCTGTGCTGGACAGGAGGGGCCAGGGAATTGCTTTAAGTTGTTCCAAGAGATGTGAGCCTGATAAAACGATGACATAGCAGATTTCCACTGTGGTGAGTTTCGTACTTAAGTTTTATTATTATATTATTGCTGATCACGTGTAAAATAAAATTTTGTAATGAGAAGATACACGCTATTTATTTCAACCAGCTTAAAATTTTCTGGTAAAACAAACTTTTGTCCTGGACGTATGTTCAATATAGTAGTAATAATGCTTGACATTATCAAGAAGCAAGTCGTGTACAATATATTATTAACAGCAATGATGTGTGTTCTTCAGAATTATATGCATAAACAGTTGCATACCCAAATCAGTTACATTAAAACACAACCCATTCGGTTAATTATCCAAACATGGAAATCTGATGGCCCAAAAGTGGAGCACAATCTCAGCTGATGCTGAACTATAGGCTAAACAACAAGTGAATAGAAAAAGCTAATAACTATGATAGATTCTTGATGTTATTAGGACTGTAACATTTTAACTTTGGGTGCCTCTCTTCATGTGCTGACTCCTTTCTTTATCCTCTTTCTCACGGAGTACCTCGACACTCAATTTGTCCATGCGTATCTTCCTGCCATGAATGTCTGTTCAACCTTTTTTCTATGCAGTGTTTCTCACCTGACAAAGTTGAAAACCTGAAATATTGCAATACATCAGCACATTAGCACATTATACTCATAGAAAAATATTATGCATGGAAGCTCAAAAAGAACACAGTAGCATACATTTTGCTCTTATCATCTGAAAAAAGGTGTAGGCACTATCATTATGTATGCCTACTCCATCTGATTATTACATATCATGTGCGTACCCCATCTGGTCATTACATACATATCAGGGGGGATCATATGGGTTGAAGCAGAGCTCTCACCTTTTGCTTGATTGAAGAAGATACCCTTGTGTTCATCCACCTTACCTCCTCTTCTGCTGCTTATTCTCCTTCGCTAAACCTGCAAATAAAAACAAATAATGTTAGATCCACAAGTAGTTATAGATACAATAACAAGGTGCAAATAAATGCTAGAATAGCGCACCTGCCTCATCTCCCCAAAACATCTCTATAGACGATGTTCTTGGTGCTTTTCCCAGATTTATCAACCTCGTTGTTTGGCTTGGCCAAAATACGCGTCGTCTCTCTGGACACTCCCCTTGACAATGCAACATATAGATGACCATGTGAGAATACTGGCTCGGGAAGGTAAATACCGACGTTTGGGATAGTCTGAACCTGCGCCTTGTTAATTGTCATCGCAAAACTCAGGCGAATAGGGAACTGTTTCCTCTTAAGTTTGAAAGGAAGTGAGATGTCCTCCGAGGGCGACATAGGGATCCTAGGTATGAAGACCGTCTTTCCAGCATGCTGACCACCAACAATCTCTGCGTCGATTGCATTATCCTGGAAGGCTCTAATCATAAGTCGTGTCCCATTGCATAGGCCATTATGAGGGTCGAGGTTCCGGAGCAGAATGACCGGGTAGTTAACCTTTAATCTCAACACATGCGGGGGCAAGCCATTTGGTGTGATCGAGTTTAGAAAATCAATCGTGTAATTATTCTGCAAGTCATCCTCGATGGAGTCGAATCTATGGTATAACTTTTCTGAGCCTGGAAACCTGGAGATCATCTTGTCATTCAGGTCATCGACATGATCGTTCTTGGTGGAAAGAATAGCACGTGTGCTCATATACTCTCTCAATCTAGCATTGGCATGCAACGATGGGAAGACAATCGATGAGTGTGTTAATAGCTTTCTCATCCTCGGTATAGCCGATCACAATGTCGTCAGGGAGACGCGCATAGTCGTCGCCAATTGTCTCTTCTGTTCCATTGCCGATTCGTAGGAGGTATTCAGAGAACCAAGGACTAGCCTGTGCTCGCATATTGCGCGTGAGGCGTATCTTCCGGGTCTTCTCCCACAGATAGGATCTTAGAAGTGTAGCATTCGTGATCTGTGCTCTTGTCCCACGTGTCACAACGGGGAGGACCTGCCTGAAATCCCCACCAAAGACGACAACCTTTCCCCCAAATGGCAAAGAACAGTCCATTATGTCCTGCAGGGATCTATCAAGCGTCTCAACTGCTTGACGTTTTGTCATAGCGACCTCGTCCCAAATTATCAAGGAGGCTTGTTTAAGCAACTCCATTGTACCACTCTGCTTTGTGAAACTACACATGCTGTTGTCAGTGAGCTTGATTGGAATTTTGAACCTGGAGTGCGCAGTCCGTCCTCCGGGCATTATCGACGCCGCTATACCTGATGTAGCAGTTGCAATCGCTATCTGGCCCATAGAACGCACCTTTGCAAGCAATGCCTTGTACAAGTATGTCTTGCCGGTGCCTCCTGGACCATCAACAAAGAATATCTGGCTTTTGTGTTCCATCACATGATCCATTATTTCATTGAAACCAGCCAGCTGTTCATTGTTCAAACTGCTAAATAAATCTAGGTGTTCTTTGTCCATGCTAATTTGCCTCTCCTCTGTTACCTCTTTGTACTCACCGTCAGAAGAACCATCGTTCTCAACCAAATCTGGAAGTCCATAGCTTGTAATATCTTTTCCCATGGATTGCAACATATCCCTGATATCTCTGAGGACCATCTGCTCAAGTGTTGCCTCATTGGATTGATTACGCCGGTAATCCTCAGTTATTGATGCCAGGTGTTTGTCCCACAGCTGCCGGATTTCTATTGCCTCGCAAAACACCAGTATAGTTGCAAATAACCGTCTTAGGGCAGAAGGCATCTGAAATGTGGCTGCCTCCGTCATGCAATCATCAAGAGTCCTATCGTGCTCAATGAGGCCTAAGTGCTCACATGCCTCCCTGAAGGAACTGCATGGCTTGCCATTTACTGTTTTTAAATCATCGAATGAAGTGGCACCTCGGACATGACTTAGGAGCACACGCAAGTAGTACCTCTCTCCTTCAGCAGGGTGTGCATGCACAAGTCTTCCAATATGTGATCTCTTATTTCTTCTATTCTGCCACTTCTTATTTCCAGGTATCCATCTATAATGTTCTAGAAACTCTCTATACAACCATTTTCGTGCGGTTGGAAACTTCCGGTTCATCTCAAAGTATTCTGTAAGCATGGACTTTGAAGAAGATGGTCGAGCTACAATATCTGCAAGATTCTCACATGCTTTAAATGCAACTGTATGCATATTTGGCAAATGAAGCTGGAGTTGTAGCACAGATGGACTGACACCAAACATTTTAAAACCAAAAATCTAATAAATAGCCTCTGGAGGAGATACATATCGTGCATCCCTATATTGTCGGATTTCATTGATGATTCCACCATCATTGATGACATCCTGCTCGAATGCAAAGGATGTACGATCATGACCTTTGTAGATGTACTTGAACAAGTACTTGACTGCCTTGATGCTCGAGCATGCTTCCACATTAATGTGGCAGTTGTATCGCATAAGTAGTGAAGGGTTGTAAGGGACCACCCACCTATTGTCCAAATCTGCTCCTCTGATCCTAATTCGACGCCCATTGTCCCTCCGCCTATAGATGGGATATGAGTCTTTCCCTTGTTGTATGGCATCACAAAAATCTCGCGGGTAATGAAACCGACACTGACCATCAATCATGCAAGGGCAACCTTTTTTTCAACTCGCCACATGGTCCATGCAGCATGTGTTTGACGACCAGTTCATGTAGAACATGGTGTTTCTCTTTGTCCGGTATCTCTGCACATATCACTCGATCATAGTCATCTGGTGTTGATAACTTGCTTTTTGCTTTCATGATTAGAAGTATATGCTCATGCGGGAGACCTCGCTTCTGGAACTCAGTTACATGTACATAGGCTACGACTTCTCTGAAATGCTAACCCTTAGTTAGTAAGTCCATCATATCTCGCTGTTTAGCCTTGTATACTCTTGCCACCAGGTCTGGACGGTCCTGCGGCAGTTGTCCAGGCAACAACTTATCGGTTATCTCCTCCCAATATGGGTTGCATGTCATCGTGATAAAATAATCCGGTTTACGCCACCGGTGCACTATTGCCATAACATCCAAGAACCTCCGTTGCATGTCGCGATCACTACCAGGAAATGTACGTGGAAGCACAATTCTTTTGCCAATTCTATCTCCGCGTGACTCGCCGACAACGACGATGTCAACAAGTCCTTATAATAGCATAGAACGTTATAGAGATTCATGGAACGTCCATAATGTCATTGCATTATGCTGTATTAGAATAAACACAAGAACACTACCTGGTAGAGGTCAGCGCGTATAACCTTTTGATTTTCCGTCTTTGAGTACCAATCAAGCCACATAGTTTCAATCTTGATATACATGTCAACAGCCCACTGTTGGAAAAGGCGATGACCGAACAAGATGATGTTAAAAAGCTTCCTCCTGACTTGCAGCTTGAAGCAGTAGTACTCCCTAGCACTAACAAATTTTCTGGATTGTTTTGCATTGACCTCATTGTCACCAAATTCGTCATCTGGGTTATCCTCATTGTCATCTACAAGTTTGAGATCAATATCAATATGGTGGGTGGACTTGTAATCATCAACAATATTCATAATGATCGACAACACAATAATTGAAGAACAAGTGATTAATACCCGAAGGTAAATCAGTGCCATGGGCATCATGCGGTGTAAAATTCCCATCTTGTTCTATTTCTCTAATGAAGTTCCCATCTGATAGATATGACAGATGTATATGAAAACACAAGTTTTGAGCATCATTGTGGAAAACAGAAAGTATATAAATTAATAGTTCGCATCATACCTGTATATAATTCAGGGGCTTGATTTCCTTGTGGTGCATGATTACCGGCTTCATGCACTGCCAAATTACCATCTTCTTCTCTTTCTTTAATCAAGTCTTCAACTGATACATAAAAGTTGTCATCATCATTCACAAATAGCTTGTATATAAAATAAAAGTGAACATCATACCTATATGTTCGACAGACGCTTGGTTTCCTTGCAATGCAGGAGTATGTACTGAATTTAATTCGTGTCATCTGGTGGCCGAATATATGGCATGCAACGATTCCAGCCAGTCTCTCCACATGGGAAAAACAATGGATATGACAATGGGTCGTAGAACCCATAGTATGCTCTAATATACAGTGGCCGGTTTCCTGTTTTTCCATGCACAACAACACTCCTGTCAAAGCAATTTTGTGGGTCACTCCCTTCAACCCATATGGCTGCCACTTGGGAAGTCGTTGGGGCATTGTAACTTCGCTGATCTAACTTGATATCCGTGTTTAGTGAGATTCTATACTCATGTAGATTCGGAACAGACCCTAGGCTCTTCAAAACTTGCGCATAAGGGTTATGCTGTAGTATTCTCAGAATCTTCCGTATGAGGTCTATATTAAGATCTGGAGACCTATTAGCCCTGTGTACCAAGTTTTGATCTGTATCATATATATAGAGTTGCAAATGCCGAGGGCCATTATCAGCCGAGACCAGATTGTCAAGAGTGTGGTACAGCCCACCACATGCACGGAATGTATATATGCCAATTCCTGCCGCAATGCTTACTCGACGATCAAGGGTGACGCCTAGACTTGTGAATGAGAAGTGCGAGTTGAAATACCGTATATGTTCTCTGAAGTACTTAGCGTCCTCATCATCTTGACTTGTAAACAACCGTTTCAACTCTTCTGGAACATCTGGAGTAAACAAATCGACTTTTCCTTTTCTGCAACAAAATGCTGGCCCCTCGAATGGAAACCGCAACGCCCCATAGTGGCGACAGTCCACAACCTTTCTTAGGACATGGTGCCTTGTAGGTAGGTTTCGGTATATGAAGTCATCGGTATTTGCTACGGATACTGCTCGGGTAGGATGGTGTCCAATTTGGTACGATTCAAAAGCAACAACTAGCACAGGACAACACATGTATTTTATCAGTAAATACCCATAATATGTGCATTTTAGATTGGTAAATTAGAAAATACGCAATGCACATACCCTAATCCATAAATATTCTAGCTTCTTCATAAGGCCCATGGTATGCAGCTTCTCCATTATGCAATGGCTCCAAGCAGTCTAGTAGGGAATATATTGGTCATACAGAAATGACTCAAATTTATGTATGATGACCTTTATGTGACTATGATAGTATATACAATATACCTTGTAAATTGTTTAGTTGAACAACAGGTTCAAAAATCCCATATGGATCATCTTTCTGGTCATTGCCCACTATGAAAAATCATCAGATTAGTAGAGCATAAGCATGCTGGATCTTCAAAATCCCATATCATATTAGTAGTGTTATTAGTACCTAGTGGATCCGGTTGCGCAGGCCGGATCGTATAATATTCTGGTGTATTTTGAAGTTGGTTGGATCCGCTAAAAGGTTGTATACCTGAAGAAACAATCGAAAATCACGGATTTTTTATCAAATATAGACTGTGGGCACCCCAACATCATAACTATACGGACGAACTAACCAGGATGCTCAGTTATGCAATCTGGCTCACGTATTATGCTCATTTGTGGTACCTGAACTCCAGAAATTTGCGTGGGAGAACCTGCATGTACAATTAATTTTCACACAGAAGATGATTACAATCAGAATGGTGGCTGGACCGGAAGGCAAAGCCAGTTAAATATACGTTTTGAGCTTCCTGCTATTAGTTGCCTCTGATACGCATCATTCCTGTGCAACCAATTGGATTCATCATTGCAGGTTAAATAATTTTCCTTGTCGTGAGGGATTTGTTCATGAGACGAAATTTGTATATTTGACAAGCCTACCATAAAATTGCAGCACCACATGAGTACCCATTTTTTCTGGCATATTCGATGAGGTATGAACATGCAAGTACATGCAGGACCTCCCACCCAAAAGCTATATTTTATGGTACACCCGAACCTGTCAATTTATGTAGCTGGGTGACACCGGATTGTCCTATAGGTGGTGTTTGTGACACAGTGTTATCATCGTTGAGGCCAGTACTAATCTTTCTCTTTTCACGGGATAGGCGTTGTCGTTTTAATATCTCATCCCTATTTTGTGCATACCGCTCCCTGTTCCTTTGCCTCCTCAACTCCTTAGGGTCTGCATATATGTGTAATAAAGTTAATTAGTATGAACACATAGGGCTGTATATACTTTGTTGATCAGCATTACCGATGTACATGGGCACCGGTGTAACTGTTTTATTTTCTTGTTCATTGACATCGCCATCCACACCGGTCATTTCAATATCACTGTAGGCTTGATGTTGTCTCTCAAAGACACCATCCATGTTCTGTGAATACTGTATCCCAACCAGTTGGCTCTGCAGTTCGTTAGGGTCCATATCTATGACATATTGTTGTTAGTTTGGTGCATGCATGTCATAAGTTTTTGGACCAATACAGAAGAATGCAGTGTAAGGGAAATTTTACCTCGGGCCAACGGCTGGGGTGTATGAGGTACATTTTGATCGATATTAAGCAGTGTTGTTGAAGCCTGTTTCTTCTCACGGGCCTCACGCCGTCTTTTAAGGATATCATCTTTATTGCATGCATAGTACTCTCTGTTCCTCTGCCTCTTCAATTCTTTGGGGTCTGCATAAGTAGATACCGCAAGTTAGGATATAAGTACATACAGTTGATGATAATTTTTAGGAAAAGGCTGACGATAATTACCCAATAGTCGGTTGTTACTTAGATCCTGAAATGGGGTGCGCGCTCCCGCACTCTTGGGAGATGACATACCGTTGGCCTACATATGAATATTGTTATCATAAAAAATTGGGAAGTTGATAATGTGCTTCATCAAAGCCATATTTACATCATTAATATGAAGTTGTATATGACAGGTCTCCTTGCAGGACCACTCTCAGTGGTTGGCCCTCCTATTCACTTCCATGGTGACAGAAGGCAGAAGATGATATTAGCCCTGTTGTTGAGCCGCAAACATAGAATGTTGCTTTGGCAGGTACAGAATTTGTGATTTATTGGTGCGGAAATTAACTTCTATTCTTTATCCTGACGTATCTACTTGGGACAATGAAGCTATATTTTTTATCCCCACTGCTAGATGTAATGTAAAATATGAATGGCTATTTTAGTTCACACCAGGTCTAGGACATAGGATGCATGTATCAGTTAGGCTGGAAATCGCTACAGATATGTAGTATTGTGATGTGCACATGTGTATATTTTAGAATTAAATATTCTAAAAATTACAATTCCGAGTATTGATGCAACATGTCTAAGGAAGAAGTTTAGACTAAAGCGGAGAGAAGAATTTTACAGCTGCGTGTATCCGGCTGGCTGCGACGGGCAGGGCGGGCTGTACCAGTGGGGATCTCCCGTAGGGATGCCACGCTGCGAGGGCAGGGTTCTGGGTGTTCCGTGGTGTCGCTGCCCTGGCGACCTTGCTGGGCGTTCTGTGGCGTCGCTGCCCTGGCGACCTCGGGGAAGGAAGCGACGCTGCTCGCGGACGGTCTCCACGTTGGTCGGCAACAATGGCGATGACATTGGCGATGGTTCGACGGTGCGATGTCGAATTAATTTTGTTTCCTTATTTTAACAGGAGAACAGCGTGGTGCGATGACGGTGTAATTTTGTTTCCTTATTTACCAGGAGAACAACGTGATTGTAGGGGGTGGATGGGGGGTGCTGGAGGTGGAGCACGGTCAGTCAAGGGTATTTCCTAAGTCCACACCGTACAGGCAACAAATGAATGATGGCTGTTAGATTTAGATGTGCGGGTATAATTGTGTGGTGCTGATTGCTCCATGCGTTTTGTGGGACAAATTACTGGGTATACTTAGCGAAGTTCTTATTTGCTTGTTTATTAGTAGTAGAGAGTAACTGTTTCATTTTCTTGTTCATTGACATCGCCATCCACACCGGTCATTTCAATATCACTGTAGGCTTGATGTTGTCTCTCAAAGACACCATCCATGTTCTGTGAATACTGTATCCCAACCAGTTGGCTCTGCAGTTCGTTAGGGTCCATATCTATGACATATTGTTGTTAGTTTGGTGCATGCATGTCATAAGTTCTTGGACCAATACAGAAGAATGCAGTGTAAGGGAAATTTTACCTCGGGCCAACGGCTGGGGTGTATGAGGTACATTTTGATCGATATTAAGCAGTGTTGTTGAAGCCTGTTTCTTCTCACGGGCCTCACGCCGTCTTTTAAGGATATCATCTTTATTGCATGCATAGTACTCTCTGTTCCTCTGCCTCTTCAATTCTTTGGGGTCTGCATAAGTAGATACCGCAAGTTAGGATATAAGTACATACAGTTGATGATAATTTTTAGGAAAAGGCTGACGATAATTACCTAATAGTCGGTTGTTACTTAGATCCTGAAATGGGGTGCGCGCTCCCGCACTCTTGGGAGATGACATACCGTTGACCTACATATGAATATTGTTATCATAAAAAATTGGGAAGTTGATAATGTGCTTCATCAAAGCCATATTTACATCATTAATATGAAGTTGTATATGACAGGTCTCCTTGCAGGACCACTCTCAGTGGTTGGCCCTCCTATTCACTTCCATGGTGACAGAAGGCAGAAGATGATATTAGCCCTGTTGTTGAGCCGCAAACATAGAATGTTGCTTTGGCAGGTACAAAATTTGTGATTTATTGGTGCGGAAATTAACTTCTATTCTTTATCCTGACGTATCTACTTGGGACAATGAAGCTATATTTTTTATCCCCACTGCTAGATGTAATGTAAAATATGAATGGCTATTTTAGTTCACACCAGGTCTAGGACATAGGATGCATGTATCAGTTAGGCTGGAAATCGCTACAGATATGTAGTATTGTGATGTGCACATGTGTATATTTTAGAATTAAATATTCTGAAAATTACAATTCCGAGTATTGATGCAACAGGTCTAAGGAAGAAGTTTAGACTAAAGCGGAGAGAAGAATTTTACAGCTGTGTGTATCCGGCTGGCTGCGACGGGCTGGGCGGGCTGTACCAGTGGGGATCTCCCGTAGGGATGCCACGCTGCGAGTGCAGGGTTCTGGGTGTTCCGTGGTGTCGCTACCCTGGCGACCTTGCTGGGCGTTCTGTGGCGTCGCTGCCCTGGGGACCTCGGGGAAGGAAGCGACGCTGCTCGCGGACGGTCTCCACGTTGGTCGGCAACAATGGCGATGACATTGGCGATGGTGCGACGGTGCGATGTCGAATTAATTTTGTTTCCTTATTTTAACAGGAGAACAACGTGGTGCGATGACGGTGTAATTTTGTTTCCTTATTTACCAGGAGAACAGCGTGATTGTAGGGGGTGGATGGGGGGTGCTGGAGGTGGAGCACGGTCAGTCAAGGGTATTTCCTAAGTCCACACCGTACAGGCAACAAATGAATGATGGCTGTTAGATTTAGATGTGCGGGTATAATTGTGTGGTGCTGATTGCTCCATGCGTTTTGTGGGACAAATTACCGGGTGTACTTAGCGAAGTTCTTATTTGCTTGTTTATTAGTAGTAGAGATACTCCCATATATTGTGGCACATTGCCCTTTTTTTTAGCAAAAATTGACATCAAATTAATATAATTTTTTGGCATCGTATTGGACTGCAAAAAACATCGAGACTCATCGAACCAAATGTTTACGAAAACACCAACTCATCCACACGCCTCCATCGCTGTCCAGTCACTTCTGCATGAATCTTGGCACGAGATGGGTGATTTTGTGTGCCATGTAGGACGCCTCGCGTGTGTGGTGTGTGAGAGAGTTCGCCCACACGCTGGTTCCATCTCCACGGTTAACGGATGCCACTCGGGGGCATCTGGTGGTACTGCTTAGCGCCCGCACGACTCGCCCGACTGCGGTTGCTGTCAACCACGTCTCGCACTTTGCCCCCTTCCCCTCGCGGTTCCATTTACTCGCTCCAATTCATTACTCACCCAACCCACCCCGCAGTTCATTCGATTGGAAGAGAAGCCGACAGGAGAAGGCGGCGACGGAGGCGGAAGAGTCGACGACATTCACGACCGTCGGTGGGACTCGCCGGACCGGAGTGTCTTCGCCGGATAGCCTGCAGATTGAAGGTAACGCTCCTTCACACGCTCACATTCAATGCCTGCATTCCCCCTTCTCCTCCGTGGACAATGTTCTGCTCGAGATTCATCGAGATTCGATTCGCGGTGCTCCGGCGTTCCCGTCGACGCCGGAGTCCCGTGCTTGCCGTTTTGGGTGGCATTGCGTAGTTTCGTCGCCGCCATGGTGGCAGTCAGGCCGGTATGGCTCGGCATGTCCAAAGCCACATCCTGGTTCTGCCTTGCGATTGAGCCGGCGTTTTTCTAGTTGCTTGTTATGTATTGCATCGAAATGCTATTTGCGATCAGTGGGGGAAGTTTTTCGTTGTTGACTTTGAGGTTATGATAGTTGCCAATGAACCCTAGACCTAGGTAGTTGTATTTTCAAAGTGCAGTATAAAGGTAGCCATGGCAGTTTCAGCAACTATCTGCACTGGATGACAACTAATTTCCTGATCAACTGTTTCATTTGCCACAAATATGCTTTCCATGTGGCAACTATTTTTGTGAACACACTATGGCCGTTGCCATGCTACAAAGTGTAGTATAAAGGCAGCCATGGCAGTTTCAGCAACTATCTGCAATGGATGGCAACTAATTTCCTGATCAACTATATCAGTTGCCACAAATATGCTTTACATGTGGCAACTTTTTTTGTGAACACACTATGGCTGTTGCCATGCTGTAGGCAGGATAATGTGGCAACTTCACTGTACTATAGATTCAATTTGTGTTTAGCCATGCTGATTACTGATATCTGAACATATTTGCCTGTATTACATGGCAACTCATTTTTAATATGAGGCCAGTGTGTGAAATGCCGCATTACAGGTTGTCTAGTGGATGTTTTCAACACTTTTTGAATTGTCTTCCATTTTAACATGAAAATTTCAACCTAGTACATTTGCCTTTGAACATATGGCAACTCATTTTTTATATGAGGACAGCGTGTGAGTTGCCACATTATATGTTTGTGCAGTGGAAGATGTGTTTCTTTCTTTGTACTGTCTTGTGCTAACATGGAAACTTGAACATTTGTGTAAGTGCCTTATGATCTGTACATTTTTCAAATGAAGCCAATGTGTTTAGTTGTCACTTTTCTTGTTGGACAATCATAGGGGGTGTGGGTGTTCCTATGATATTGCCTAGTCTATTTGTCACTTTTCAACTTGAGCCATGTGGCAAGTACATTCTGTTAGGTGGCAACTGCTTCATTCATAAGTTCATTTCACCCTGACATTTTGATTTTGTTTTTATCTTAGCACAATGACTCGCGGCGACCATCAAGACGATGATGACGATTTCATGGAGTTACCGCAACAGAATCGCGCAATGTGATGGACAAAAGATGGCGATGAGGTAACTTTTCCACCCCCCATATGTTTTGAATGTCACATTTAGTTCGCAATCGTCTGTTAGGAACTATCATGATACTGAAACATGGCAACAAATGATCATTTGTCTGTTTATTAGAGGAAGAAACGTTATCGCAATAGGGCTTCACAGGAATGCCTGACTATATTGACCGAGAGATTTACCGATGATCAGAAGGGAGCTGCTGCTGAGATGGGGATGCAGGCTCTGATGGATGTTCGGTGCAAGAACCTAGTGAACCCTGTATGCCACTGGCTCGGTGAGACTTACGACACCGCCTCCAGGGAATTTGTGATTCCGAGACGTGGAAGACTCCCGTTGGACGAGGAATCTGTGTTGTGCACTTTGGATGTGCTCCGTGGAGAAATCAAAGTCTCATATGAGGTCAATAATAAGATTGAGGAAACATTGTTTACCCGTTTGTTTCCTGGGATGACATCCATGCCGAACACGACTTTGCTGGCAAATTCGCTGGAGGGCATGACAACCCATGGCCAGGTTTTTAAGATGAAGCTACTCATGCACCTGATCTCAACTGTTTTTGTGCCTACCACATTCCTTCGCCCAAGCAACAAATGCTTCCCCATCCTGGTGAATGATCTATCTCTACTCCTTTATTCCTTCAATCTTTTGACTCGGATGTCATATGTAAACTAGTCATTGCCAGTTTCTTGATGTTTTTTCATTTGATTTCTCATGCGGCAACTTCTTGTCCTAAAATTTGTTTCGCGTAGGCGAAGCTAAAAGATGTGAAGAATATGAATTGGTGTAAGTTCACCGCAAACTTCCTGCATGATGCATTCTCAAACAAGATGTACCAGAAGGGTTGTCGACTCCATTTAATGGTATTTTTCCCTACTCCTTTGCAAACACTCTTACCACGTCGAATGTTTTCCCAAATCAACATGTCAGCTATTGATAACTGTGAACCGTACAAGATCATGCATGGCAACCTGTTTTGTTTTCATTTGTTTGTATATGATTTTTGTTTACGTGTGAAGGAGACTTTCTCTTTAATCCATGGCATCCGTGGTTGCTTCCTACAAGGAAATATCATTTGTCAACAACATACAAAAAAAATTCATTTCATACATCCACTCTCTGTTCATACAATATGTTGGGGAACGTAGTAATTTCAAAAAAATTCTTACGCACACGCAAGATCATGGTGATGCATAGCAACGAGAGGGGAGAGTGTTGTCCACGTACCTTCGTAGACCGAAGGCGGAAGCGTTAGCACAACGCGGTTGATGTAGTCGTACGTCTTCACAGCCCGACCGATCAAGCATCGAAAGCACGACACCTCCGAGTTCTTGCACACGTTTAGCTCGATGACGTCCCTCGAACTCCGATCCGATACATTGTTCCCTTTGTCATCAGTATGTTACTTGCCCAAGATTCGATCGTCGGTATCTCAATACCAAGTTCAATCTCGTTATCGGCAAGTCTCTTTACTCGTTCCGTAATACGTCATCCTGCAACTAACTCATTAGTTACAATACTGGCAAGGCTTATAGTGATGTGTATTACCGAGTTGGCCCAGAGATACGTCTCTGACAATCGGAGTGACAAATCCTAATCTCGAAATATGCCAACCCAACAAGTACCTTCAGAGACACCTATAGAGCACCTTTATAATCACCCAGTTATGTTGTGACGTTTGGTAGCACACAAAGTGTTCCTCCTGTAAACGGGAGTTGCATAATCTCATAGTTATAGGAACATTTATAAGTCATGAAGAAAGCAATAGCAACATACTAAACGATCAAGTGCTAATCTAACGGAATGGGTCAAGTCAATCACATCATTGTCCTAATGATGTGATCCCATTAATCAAATGACAACTCATGTCTATGGTTAGGAAACTTAACCATCTTTGGTTAACGAGCTAGTCAAGTAGAGGCATACTAGTGACACTATGTTTGTCTATGTATTCACACATGTATTATTTTTCCGGTTAATACCATTCTAGCATGAATAATAAACATTTATCATGAAATAAGGAAATAAATAATAAATTTATTATTTCCTCTAGGGCATATTTCCTTCAGTCTCCCACTTGCACAAGAGTCAATAATCTAGTTCACATTGCCATGTGATTCAACACCAATATTCATATATGTATATGATTAACACCCATAGTTCACATCGTCATGTGACCAACACCCAAAGGTTTTACTAGAGTCAATAATCTAGTTCACATCGCTATGTGATTAACACCCAAAGAGTACTAAGGTGTGATCATGTTTTGCTCGTGAGAGAAGTTTAGTCAACGGGTCTACCACATTCAGAGCCATATGTATTCTGCAAAATATTCGGTGTCTACAATGCTCTGTACGGAGCTACTCTAGCTAATTGCTCCAATTTCAATATGTATCCAGATTGAGACTTAGAGTCATCTGGATTAGTGTCAAAACTTGCATTGATGTAACCCTTTGAGAATAACCTCTTGTCACCTCCATAATCGAGATACATATCCTTATTCCACTAAGGATAATTTTGACCAATGTCAGTGATCTACTCCTAGATCACTATTGTACTCCCTTGCCAAACTAGGGCAGAGTATACAATAGGTCTGGTCCATAGCATGGCATACTTTTATATAACCTATGACTGCGGCATAGGGAATGACTTTCATTCTCTTTCTATTTTCTGCCGTGGTCGTGATTCGAGTCTTATTTAATTTCACACCTTTGCAACACAGGCAAGAACACTTTCTTTGACTGTTCCATTTTGAACTACTTCAAAATCTTGTCAAGGTATGTACTCATTGGAAATCTTATCGAGCGTCTTGATCTATCTCAATAGATCTTGATGCTCAATATGTAAGTAGCTTTACTGAGGTCTTTCTTTTAAAGAACTCCTTTCAAACACTTCTTTATGCTTTCCAGAAAAATTCTACATCATTTCTAATCAACAATATGTCAATCACATATACTTATCAGAAAGGCTGTAGTGCTCCCACTCACTTTATTGTAAATACAGGCTTCACTGCAAGTCCGTATAAAACTATATGCTTCGATCAACTTATCAAAGCGTATATTCCAACTCCGAGATGCTTGCACCAATCCATATATGGATCGCTGGAGCTTGCACATTTTGTTAGCACCTTTAGGATTGACAAAACCTTCTCGTTGCATCATATAAAACTCTTCTTTAAGAAAATCATTAAGGAATGCAGTTTTGACATCCATTTGCCAGATTTCATAAAATGTGGCAATTGCTAACATGATTCGGACAGACTTAAGCATCACTACAGTTGGGAAAATCTCATTGTAGTCAACAACTTGAACTTGTCGAAAACCTTTTTGCGACAAGTCGAGCTTTGTAGATAGTAACACTACTACCAACATCCGTCTTCCTCTTGAAGATCCATTTATTTTCTATGGCTTGCCGATCATCGGGCAAGTCCACCAAAGTCCACACTTTGTTCTCATACATGGATCCTATCTCAGATTTCATGGCCTCCAGCCATTTCGCAGAATCTGAGCTCATCATCGCTTCCTCGTAGTTCGTAGGTTTATCATGGTCTAGTAACATGACTTCCAGAACAGGATTACCGTACCACTCTGGTGCGGACCATACTCTGGAAGACCTACGAGGTTCAGTTGTAACTTGCTCTGAAGTTTCATGGTCATCATCATTAGCTTCCTCACTAATTGGTGTAGGAATTACTAGAACTAATTTCTGTGATGAACTACTTTCCAATTCGGGAGAAGGTACAATTACCTTATCAAGCTCTACTTTCCTCCCACTTACTTCTTTCGAGAGAAACTCCTTCTCTAAAAAGGATCCATCTTAGCAACGAATATCTTTGCCTTCGGATCTGTGATAGAAGGTGTACCCAACAGTTTCCTTTGCGTATTCTATGAAGACGCACTTCTCCGATTTGGGTTCGAGATTATCAGGTTGAAACTTTTTCACATAAGCATCGCAGCCCCAAACCTAAAAAAACGACAACTTTGGTTTCTTGCCAAACCACAGTTCATAGGCGTCGTCTCAACGGATTTTGATGGTGCCCTATTTAAAGTGAATGCAGCTGTCTTTAATGCATAACCCCAAAATGATAATGGTAAATCAGTAAGAGACATCATAGATCGCACCATATCTAATAAAGTTTGGTTACGATGTTCGGACACACCATTACGCTGTGGTGTTCTAGGTGGCATGAGTTTGTGAAACTATTCCACATTGTTTTAATTGAAGACCAAACTCGTAACTCAAATATTCATCTCCACGATCAGATCGCAGAAACTTTATTTTCTTGTTACGATGATTTTCCACTTCACTCTAAAATCTTTGAACCTTTCAACTATTTCAGACTTATGTTTCATCAAGTAGATATACCCATATCTGCTCAAATCATCTGTGAAGGTCAGAAAATAACGATACCTGCCACGAGCCTTAATACTCATTGGTCTACATACATCAGTATGTATTATTTCCAACAAGTTAGTAGCTTGTTCCATTGTTCTGGAGAACGGAGTTTTAGTCATCTTGCCCAAAAGGCACGGTTCACAAGCATCAAATGATTCATAACCAAGTGATTCCGAAAATCCATCTTTATGGAGTTTCTTCATGCACTTTACACCGATATGACCCAAACGGCAGTGCCACAAATAATTTGCACTATCAATATTAACTTTGCATCTTTTGGCATCAATATTATGAATATGTGTATCACTACGATCGAGATCCAACAAACTATTTTTGTTGGGTGTATGACCATTGAAGGTTTTACTCATGTAAACAGAACAAAAATTATTCTCTGACTTTAAATGAATAACCGTATTGCAATAAACATGATCAAATCATATTCATGCTCAACGCAAACGCCAAATAACATTTATTTAGGTTTAACACTAATCCCGAAAGTATAGGGAGTGTGCGATGATGATCATATCAATCTTGGAACTACTTTCAACCCTCATCGTCACTTCCCCTCAACTAGTCTCTGTTTATTATGTAACTCCTGTTTCGAGTTACTAATCTTAGCAACCGAACAAGTATCAAATACTCAGGGGCTACTATAAACACTAGTAAGGCACACATCAATAACCTGTATATCAAATATATCCATGTTCACTTTGCCATCCTTCTTATCCACCAAATATTTAGGGCATTACCGTTTTCAGTGACCATTTCCTTTGCAGTGTAAGCACTCAGTTCTACTTGAAGTTCCCTTTCTTTCTCTTTGCCCTTTTCTTGAAACTAGTGGTCTTGTCAATCATCAACACTTGATGCTCTTTCTTGATTTCTACCTTCGTTTATTTCAACATCGCAAAGAGCTCGGGAATCGTTTTCGTCATCCTTTGCATACTATAGTTCATCACGAAGTTCTACTAACTTGGTGATGGTGACTAGAGAACTTTGTCAATCACTGTCTTATCTGGAAGATTAACTCCCACTTGATTCAAGCGATTGTAGTACCCAGACAATCTGAGCACATGCTCATGAGTTGAGCAATTCTCCTCCATCTTTCAGCTATAGAACTTGTAGGAGACTTCATATCTCCCAACTCGGGTATTTGCTTGAAATATTAACTTCAACTCCTGGCACATCTCATATGGCCCATGACGTTCAAAACGTCTTTGAAGTCCCGATTCTAAGCCGTTAAGCATGGTGCACTAAACTATCAAGTAGTCATCATATTGATCTAGCCAAACGTTCATAACATCTGCATCTGCTCCTGCAATAGGTCTGTCAACTAGCGGTGCACCAAGGACATAATTCTTCTGTGCAGCAATGAGGACAATCCTCAGATCACGTATCCAATCCGCATCATTGCTACTAACATCTTTCAACATAGTTTTCTCTAGGAACATATCAAAATAAACATATGAAAGCAACAACGCGAGCTATTGATCTACAACATAATTTGCAAAATACTACCAGGACTAAGTTCATGATAAATTTAAGTTCAATTAATCATATTACTTAAAAACTCCCACTTAGATAGACATCTCTCTAATCATCTAAGTGATCACGTGATCCAAATCTACTAAACCATAGCCGATCATCACGTGAAATGGAGTAGTTTTCAATGGTGAACATCACTATGTTGATCATATCTACTATATGATTCACGCTCGACCTTTCGGTCTCAGTGTTCCGAGGCCATATTTGCATATGCTAGGCTCGTCAAGTTTAACCTGAGTATTCTGCGTGTGCAAAACTGGCTTGCACCCGTTGTAGATGGACGTAGAGCTTATCACACCCGATCATCACGTGGTGTCTGGGCATGACGAACTTTGGCAACGGTGCATACTCAGGGAGAACACTTTTATCTTGAAATTTAGTGAGAGATCATCTTATAATGCTACCGTCAATCAAAGCAAGATAAGATGCATAAAATATAAACATCAAATGCAATCAATATAAGTAATATGATATGACCATCATCATCTTGTGCCTGTGATCTCCATCTCCGAAGCACCTTCATGATCACCATCATCACCGGCGCGACACCTTGATCTCCATCGTAGCATCATTGTCGTCTCGCCAACTATTGCTTCTACGACTATCGCTACCTCTTAGTGACAAAGTAAAGTAATTACAGGGCGATTGCATTGTATACAATAAAGCGACAACCATATGGCTCCTGCCAGTTGCCGATAACTCGGTCACAAAACATGATAATCTCACACAATAAAATATAGCATCATGCCTTGACCATATCACATCACAACATGCCTTGCAAAAACAAGTTAGACGTCCTCTACTTTGTTGTTGCAAGTTTTATGTGACTGCTACGGGCTGAGCAAGAACCGTTCTTACCTACGCATCAAAACCACAACAATAGTTCGTCAAGTTAGTGTTGTTTTAACCTTCTCAAGGACCGGGCGTAGCCACACTCGGCTCAACTAAAGTTGGAGAAATTGACACCCGCCAGCCACCTGTGTGCAAAGCACGTCGGTAGAACCAGTCTCGCATAAGCGTACGCGTAATGTCTGTCCGGGTCGCTTCACCCAACAATACCGTCGAACCAAAGTATGACATGCTGGTAAGCAGTATGACTTGTGTCGCCCACAACTCACTTGTGTTCTACTCATGCATATAACATCTACGCATAAAACTGGCTCAGATGCCATTGTTGGGGAACGTTGTAATTTCAAAAAAAAATCCTACGCACACGCAAGATCATTGTGATGCATAGCAACGAGAGGAGGGAGTGTTGTGCACGTACCCTCGTAGACCGAAAGCGGAAGCGTTAGCACAACGTGGTTGATGTAGTCGTACATCTTCGTGGCTCAATCGATCAAGCACCGAAAGCACATCACCTCCGAGTTCTTGCACACGTTTAGCTTGATGACATCCCTCGAACTCCGATCCAGCCGAGTGTCGAGGGAGAGTTCCGTCAGCACGACAGCGTGGTGACGATGATGATGTTCTACCGATGCAGAGCTTCGCCTAAGCACCGCTATGATATTATCGAGGAGGACTATGGTGGAGGGGGGCACCGCACACGGCTAAGAGATCAATGATCAATTGTTATGTCTCCAAGGGGTGCCTCTCTCCCTGTATATAAAGGAGTGGAGGAGGGGGAGGGCCGGCCCTCTCTATGGCGCGCCCTAGGGGAGTCCTACTCCCACCGGGAGTAGGATTCCCTCTTTCCTAGTAGAACTAGGAGCCCTTCCTAGTAGTAGGAGTAGGAGAGAAGGAAAGAGAAAAGAGAAGAGAAGGAAGGAGGGGGCGCCGCCTCTCCCCCTAGTCCAATTCGGACTAAGCCTTGGCGAGCGCGCAACCTCCCCTCTCTCTTTCCCCTAAAGCCCAATAAGGCCCATATACTCCCCGACGAATTCCCATAACTCTCCAGTACTCCGAAAAATACCCGAATCACTCGGAACCTTTCTGAACTCCGAATATAGTCGTCCAATATATCAATCTTTACGTCTCGATCATTTCGAGAATCCTCCTCATGTCACCGATCTCATTCGGGACTCCAATCTACCATCGGTACATCAAAACACATAAACTCATAATATAATCGTCATCGAACTTTAAGCGTGCGGACCCTACGGGTTCGAGAACTATGTAGACATGACCGAGACACATCTTCGGTCGATAACCAATAGCGGAACCTAGATGCTCATATGGGCTCCCAGATATTCTACGAAGATCTTTATCGGTCAAACCGCATAACAACATACGTTGTTCCCTTTGTCATCGGTATGTTACTTGCCCGAGATTCGATCGTCGGTATCTCAATACCTAGTTCAATCTCGTTACCGGCAAGTCTCTGTACTCGTTCTGTAATACATCATCCGGCAACTAACTCATGAGTTACAATGCTTGCAAGGCTTATAGTGATGTGTATTACCGAGTGGGCCCAGAGATACATCTCCGACAATCGGAGTGACAAATCCTAATCTCGAAATACGCCAACCCAACAAGTACCTTCGGAGACACCTGTAGAGCACCTTTATAATCACCCAGTTACGTTGTGACGTTTGGTAGCACACAAAGTGTTCCTCCGGTAAACGGGAGTTGCATAATCTCATAGTTATAGGAACATGTATAAGTCATGAAGAAAGCAATAGCAACATACTAAACGATCAAGTGCTAAGCTAACAGAATGGGTCAAGTCAATCACATCATTCTCCTAACGATGTGATCACGTGAATCAAATGACAACTCATGTCTATGGTTAGGAAACTTAACCATCTTTGGTTAACGAGCTAGTCAAGTAGAGGCATACTAGTGACACTATGTTTGTCTATGTATTCACACATGTATTATGTTTCCGATTAATACAATTCTAGCATGAATAATAAACGTTTATCATGAAATAAGGAAATAAATAATATTATTGCCTCTATGCCCTAGAGGCAATAATAAAGTTATTATTTATTTCCTTATTTCATGATAAATGTTTATTATTCATGCTAGAATTGTATTAACCGGAAACTTAGTACATGTGTGAATACATAGACAAATAGAGTGTCACTAGTATGCCTATACTTGACTAGCCCGTTGAATCAAAAATGGTTATGTTTCCTAACCATAGACATGAGTTGTCATTTGATTAACAGGATCACATCATTAGAGAATGATATGATTGACTTGACCCATTTTGTTAGCTTAGCACTTGACCGTTTAGTTTACTGCTATTGCTTTCTCCATGACTTATACATGTTCCTATGGCTATGAGATTATGCAACTCTTGAATACCGGAGGAACACTTTGTGTGCTACCATACGTCACAATGTAACTAGGTGATTATAAAGGTGCTCTACAGGTGTCTCTGGTGTTCGTTGAGTTGGCGTAGATCGAGAATAGGGTTTGTCACTCTGATTGTCAGAGAGGTATCTCTGGGCCCTCTCGGTAATCCACATCACTATAAGCCTTGCAAGAAATATGACTGATGAGTTAGTTGCGAGATGATGCATTACAGAACGAGTAAAGAGACTTGCCGGTAACAAGACTGGACTAGGTATTGAGATACCGACGATCGAATCTTGGGCAAGTACCATACCGATGACAAAGGGAACAACGTATGTTGTTATGCGGTTCGACCGATAAAGATCTTCGTAGAATATGTGGGAGCCAATATGGACATCCAGGTTCCGCTATTGGTTATTGACCAGAGAGGTGTCTCGGTCATGTCTACATAGTTCTCGAACCCATAGGGTCCGCACGCTTAACGTTCGTTGACGATATAGTACTATATGAGTTATGTATGTTGGTAACCGAATGTTGTTCGGAGTCCCAGATGAGATCACAGACATGAAGAGGAACTCCGGAATGGTCCAGAGATAAAGTTTGATATATGGGATAATAGTGTTTGGTCTCCGGAAGGGTTCCGGAATTCACCGGATGGGGTTCCGGATGTTTCCCGAAATGTTTGGGTACGAGAACAGGCCAAATGGGAAAGCCCATGAGGCTTTTGGAAAGTGCAAAAGGAAGTTTTGCGGAGACCAGAGGCTAGATGCTAGGAACCCTGGCGTCTAGGGGGTAGACGCTGGGAACCCTGGCGTTTAGTCCTGGAGTCCGAGAAGGACTGTTGCCTTTTGGGCAAAACCGACTTAGAGGAGGCTTTTACTCCAAGTTTCGACCCGAGGTCTCAACATATAAATAGAGGGGCAGAGCTAGCACCAAAGACAGATCAAGAAACACCAAGCCGTGTGTCGACAACCCCACCCCCTCTAGTTTATCCTCCGTCATAGTTTCCATAGGCGAAGCCCTGCAGAGATTGTTCTTCACCAACATCGTCACCACGCCGTCGTGTTGTCTGAACTCATCAACTACTTCGCCCATCTTGCTGGATCAAGAAGGCGAGGACGTCATCGAGCTGAACATTTGTTGAACACGGAGGTGTCGTATGTTCGGTACTTGATCGGGACGGATAGTGAAGGTGTACGACTACATCAACTGCGTTGATAAACACTTCCACTTACGATCTACGAGGGTACGTAGAAAACACTCTCTCCCCTCTCGTTGCTATTCATCACCATGATCTTGCATGTGCGTAGGAATTTTTTTTAAACTACTACGTTCCCCAACAGTGGCATCTGAGCCAGGTTTATGCGTAGATGTTATATGCACGAGTAGAACACAAGTGAGTTGTGGGCGATACAAGTCATACTGCTTACCAACATGTCATACTTTGGTTCGGCGGTATTTTTGGATGAAGCGGCCCGGACCGACATTACGCGTACGCTTACGCGAGACTGGTTCACCGACGTGCTTTGCACACAGGTGGCTGGTGGGTGTTAGTTTCTCCAACTTGAGTTGAACCGAGTGTGACTACGCCCGGTCCTTGTTGAAGGTTAAAAAAACACTAACTTGACAAAATATCGTTGTGGTTTTGATGCTTAGGTAAGAATGATTCTTGCTCATCCCGTAGCAGCCACGTAAAACTTGCAACAACAAAGTAGAGGACGTCTAACTTGTTTTTGCAGGGCATGTTGTGATGTGATATGGTCAAGGCATGATGCTATATTTTGTTGTATGAGATGATCATGTTTTGTAACGGAGTTATCGGCAACTGACAGGAGTCATATGGTTGTCGCTTTATTGTATGCAATGCAATCGCCCTGTAATTGCTTTACTTTATCACTAAACGGTAGTGATAGTCGTAGAAGCAATAGCTGGCGAGACGACAACGATGCTACGATGGAGATCATGGTGCCGCGCCGGTGACGATGGTGATCATGACGGTGCTTTGGAGATGGAGATCAAAGGCACAAGATGATGATGGCCATATCATATCACTTATATTGATTGCATGTGATGTTTATCCTTTATGCATCTTATTCTGCTTTGTTTGACGGTAGCATTATAAGATGATCTCTCACTAAATTTCAAGATAAAGTGTTCGCCCTGAGTATCCTCTATTGCCAAAGTTCGTCGTGCTGAGACACCATGTGATGATCGGGTGTGATAAGCTCAAGGTTCATCTACAACGGGTGCAAGCCAGTTTTGCACGCGCAAAAATACTCGGGTTAAACTTGACGAGCCTAGCATATGCAGATATGGCCTCGAAACACTGAGACCGAAAGGTCGAGCTTGAATCATATAGTAGATATGATCAACATAGTGATGTTCACCATTGAAAATCACTCCATCTCACGTGATGATCGGACATGGTTTAGTTGATATGGATCACGTGATTAGATGACTAGAGGGATGTCTATCTAAGTGGGAGTTCTTAAATAATATGATTAACTGAACTTTAATTTATCATGAACTTAGTCCTGATAGTATTTGCATAACTATGTTGTAGATCAATAGCACGGGATGTAGCTCCCCGTTTATTTTTGATATGTTCCTAGAGAAAAATAAGTTGAAAGATGATAGTAGCAATGATGCGGACTTGGTCCGTGATCTGAGGATTATCCTCATTGCTGCATAGAAGAATTATGTCCTTGATGCACCGCTAGGTGACAGACCTATTGCAGGAGCAGATGAAGACATTATGAACATTTGACAAAGCTTGCTATGATGACTACTTGATAGTTTAAGTGCACCATGCTTTATGGCTTAGAACCAGGACTTCAAAAATGTTTTGAACGCCACGGAGCATATAAAATGTTCCAAGAGTTGAAATTGGTATTTCATACTCATGCCCGTGTCAAGAGATATGAGATCTCTGACAATACTTTGCCTACAAGATGGAGGAGAACAACTCAACCAGTGAGCATGTGCTCAGATTGTCTGGATATTACAATTGCTTGAAACAAGTGGGAGTTAATCTTCCAGATAAGATAGTAATTGACAAAGTTATCTCGTCACTATCACCAAGTTACTAGAACTTCATGATGAACTATAATATGTAAGGGATGACGAAAGTAATTCCCGAGCTCTTCGCGATGCTGAAATTGGTGAAGGTAGAAATCAAAAGAGCATTAAGTGTTGATGGTTGACAAGACTACTAGTTTCAAGAAAAGGGCAAAGGGAAGAAGGGGAACTTCAAGAAGAACTGCAAGCAAGTTGCTGCTCAAGTGAAGAAAACCAAAGTCTGGACCTAAGCCTGAGACTAAGTGCTTCTACTGCAAAGGACTGGTCACTGGAAGCGGAGCTGCCCCAAGTATTTGGCGGATAAGAAGGATGGCAAAGTGAACAAAGGTATATTTGATATACATGTTATTGATGTATACTTTACTAGTGTTTATAGCAACCCCTCAGTATTTGATACTAGTTCAGTTGCTAAGAGTAGTAACTCGAAATGGGAGTTGCAGAATGAAGAGAGACTGGTTAAGAGTGAAGTGATGATGTGTGTTGGAAGTGGTTCCAAGATTGATATGATCATCATCGCACACTCCCTATACTTTCAGGATTAGTGTTCAACCTAAATAAATGTTATTTGGTGTTTGCGTTGAGAATGAATATGATTTTATCATGTTTGTTGCAAAACGGTTATTCATTTAAGTCAGAGAATAATTGTTGTTTTGTTTACATGAATAAAACCTTCTATGGTCATACACCCAATGAAAATGGTTTGTTGGATCTCAATCGTAGTGATACACATATTCAAAATATTGAAGCCAAAAGATGCAAAGTTAATAATGATAGTGCAACTTATTTGTGGCACTGCCATTTAGGTCATATTGGTGTAAAGCGCATGAAGAAACTCCATGCTGATGGGCTTTTGGAATCACTTGATTATGACTCACTTGATACATGCAAACCATGCCTCATGGGCAAGATGACTAAGACTCCGTTCTCCGGAACAATGGAGAGAGCTATAGATTTTTTAGAAATAATACATAATGATGTATGCGGTCCGATGAGTGTTAAGGCTCGCGGCGGGTATCGTTATTTTCTGACCTTCACAGATGATTTGAGAAGATATGGGTATATCTACTTGATGGAACATAAGTCTGAAACATTTGAAAAGTTTAAAGAATTTCAGAGTGAAGTGGAAAATCATCGTAACAAGAAAATAAAGTTTCTATGATCTGATCGTGAAGGAGAATATTTGAGTTACGAGTTCTGTCTTCATTTGAACACCACAGCATAATGGTGTGTCCGAACTTCGTAACCGTACTTTATTAGATATGGTGCGATCTATGATGTCTCTTACCATTTACTACTAAAGTTTGGGACTGCGATGCTTATGTGAAAAAGTTTCAACATGATAAGCTCGAACCCAAATCGGAGAAGTAAATCATCATAGGATACCCAAAAGAAACTGTTGGGTACACCTTCTATCACAGATCCGAAGGCAAGATATTCGTTGCTGAGAATGGATCCTTCCTAGAGAAGGAGTTTCTCCCGAAATAAGTGAGTGGGAGAAAAGTAGAACTTGATGAGGTAATTGTACCTTCTCTCGAATTGGAAAGTAGCTCATCACTGAAATTAGTTGCAGTGATGCCTACACAAATTAGTGAGGAAATTAATGATGATGATCATGAAACTTCAGATCAAGTTACTACCGAACCTCATAGGTCAACTAGAGTAAGATCCGCACCAGAGTGGTACGGTAATCCTATTCTGGAGGTCATGTTACTTGACCATGACGAACCTACGAACTATGAGGAAGCGATGATGAGCCCAGATTCCATAAAATGGCTTGAGGCCATGAAATCTGAGATGGGATCCATGTATGAGAACAAAGTGTGGACTTTGGTTAACTTGCCCGATGATCGACAAGCCATAGAAAATAAAAGGATCTTCAATAAGAAGACTGACGCTGATGGTAATGTTACTATCTACAAAGTTAGAGGGGTTGACTACGATGAGACTTTCTCACCTGTAGCGATGCTTAAGTCTGTCCGAATCATGTTAGCAAATGCCACATTTTATGAAATCTGGCAAATGGATGTCAAAACCACATTCCTTAATGGATTTCTTAAAGAAGAGTTGTATATAATGCAACCAGAAGGTTTTATTGATCCTAAAGGTGCTAACAAAATGTCCAAGCTCCAGCGATCCATCTATGGACTGGTGCAAGCATCTTGGAGTTGGAATATATGCTTTGATGAGTTGATCAAAGCACATAGTTTTATATAGACTTGCGGTGAAGCCTGTATTTACAAGAAAGTGAGTGGGAGCACTACATCATTTCTGATAAATATATGTGAATGACATATTGCTGATCTGAAATAATATAGAATTTTTCTGGAAAGCATAAAGGAGTATTTGAAAAGAGTTTTTCAAAGAAATACCTCGGTGAAGCTACTTACATATTGAGCATCAAGATCTATAGAGATGGATCAAGACGCTTGATAAGTTTTTTCAATGAGTACATACCTTGACAAGATTTTGAAGTAGTTCAAGATGGAACAATCAAAGAAAGAGTTCTTACCTGTGTTACAAGGTGTGAAATTGAGTAAGACTCAAAGCCCGACCACGGCAGAAGATAGAAAGATAATGAAAGTCATTCATTATGCCTCAGCCATAGGTTCTATAAAGTATGCCATGTTGTGTACCAGGTCTATTGTGTACCTCACCAAGAGTTTGGCAAGAGGGTACAATAGTGATCTAGGAGTAGATCACTTGAAAGCGGTCAAAATTATCCTTAGTGGAATAAGGAAATATTTCTCGGTTATGGAGGTGATAAAGAGTTCGTCATAAAGAGTTACATCGATCCAAGCTTTGACACCGATCTGGATGACTCTAAGTCTTGATCTAGATACATATTGAAAGTGGGAGCTATTATCTAGAGTAGCTCCGTGCAGATCATTGTAGACATAGAAATTTGCAAAATACTTATGGATCTGAATGTGACAGACCCGTTGACTAAAATTATCTCACAAGCAAAACATGATCACACACTAGTACTCTTTGGGTGTTAATCACATAGCGATGTGAACTAGATTACTGACTCTAGTAAACCCTTTGGGTGTTGGTCACATGTCGATGTGAACTATGGGTGTTAACCACATAAAGATGTGAACTATTGATGTTAAATCACATGGCGATGTGAACTAAATTATTGACTCTAGTGCAAGTGTGAGACTGAAGGAAATATGCCCTACAGGCAATAATAAAGTTATTATTTATTTCCTTATTTCATGAAAAATGTTTATTATTCATGCTATAATTGTATTAACCGGAAACTTAGTACATGTGTGAATACATAGACAAACAGAGTGTCACTAGTATGCCTCTACTTGACTAGCTCATTGAATCAAAGATGATTATGTTTCCTAACCATAGACATGAGTTGTCATTTGATTAATGGGATCACATCATTAGAGAATGATCTGATTGACTTGACCCATTCCGTTAGCTTAGCACTTGATCGTTTAGTTTACTACTATTGCTTTCTCCATGACTTATACATGTTCCTATGACTATGAGATTATGCAACTCCTGAATACTGGAGGAACACTTTGTGTGCTACCAAACATCACAACGTAACTGGGTGATTATAAAGATGCTCTACAGGTGTCTCTGATGGTGTTCCTTGAGTTGGCATAGGTCGAGAATAGGATTTGTCACTCCGATTGTCGGAGAGGTATCTCTGGGCCCTCTCGGTAATGCACATCACTATAAGCCTTGCAAGCAATATGACCAATGAGTTAGTTGCGGGATGATGCATTATGAAACGAGTAAAGAGACTTGCCGGTAACAAGATTGAACTAGGTATTGAGATACCGACGATCGAATCTCGGGCAAGTAACATATCGATGACAAAGCGAACAACGTATGTTGTTATGCGGTTCGAGCGATAAAGATCTTTGTAGAATATGTAGGAGCCAATATGGGCATCCATGTTCCGCTATTGGTTATTTAATAGAGAGGTGTATCGGTCTTGTCTACATAGTTCTCGAACCCGTAGGGTCCGCACGCTTAACGTGCGTTGACGATATAGTACTATATCAGTTATGTATGTTGGTAACCGAATGTTGTTCGGAGTCCCGGATGAGATCATGGACATGACAAGGAACTCGGGAATGGTCCGGAGATAAAGTTTGATATATGGGATAATAGTGTTTGGTCTCCGGAAGGGTTCCAGAATTCACCGGAAGGGGTTCCAGATGTTTCCCGAAATGTTTGGATACCAAGACACTTTATTTAGGCCAAAGGGGAAAGCCCACGAGGCTTTTGGAAAGTGCAAAAGGAAGTTTTGCAGAGACCAGAGGCTAGACGCCAGGAACCCTGGCGTCTAGGGGGTAGACGCCGGGAACCCTGGCATCTAGCTCTGGAGTCCGAGAAGGACTCTTGCCTTTCGGGCAAAACTGACTTAGTGGAGGCTTTTACTCCAAGTTCCGACCCCAGGGTTCAACATATAAATAGAGGGGTAGGACTAGCACCAAAGAAAGATCAAGAAACACCAAGCCGTGTGCCGGCAGCCCCGTCCCCTCTAGTTTATCCTCCGTCATAGTTTCCGTAGTGCTTAGGCGAAGCCCTGCGGAGATTGTTCTTCACCAACACCGTCACCACGCCGTCGTGCTGTCGGAACTCATCAACTACTTCGCACGTCTTGCTGGATCAAGAAGGCGAGGACGTCATCGAGCTGAACGTGTGCTGCCCATGGAGGTGATGTACGTTTGATACTTGATCGGGACGGATCGTGAAGGTGTACGACTACATCAACTGCGTTGATAAACGCTTCCGCTTACGGTCTACCAGGGTACATAGACAACACTCTCTCTCCCCTCTCCTTGCTATGCATCACCATGATCTTGCGTGTGCGTAGGAATTTTTTTGAAACTACTACGTTCCCCAACAGTTGCAACTATCATCACAACAAGATGGCAACTTCCATCACATTTTTTTTGCCATGTTGCATTTCATTCGGCAACACATGGCAACTGGAGTGGATACAACATGGCAACTGTAGTTCAACCCACATGGCAACTTCAGTTGTTGTCATGTGGCAACTACAGTGCATTACACCTAGCAACTGCAGTTGCCTTCACATGGCAACTCCCTAATTTTGCACCTACATTTCACATTCTACACCCTTTCTTTACACAATTAACTTGATGGCAACTAACACATTGTACATCATGATGGCAACTATCACAAATGGATGGCAACTCTTTCTTTAGTTGTTTGTTCACACGTGTCGTCCACAGTTGTTTTATACATTTGCAGTCACATTTTATGACACATGGCAACTGCAGTTGTCCAGGCATGGCAACTGCAGCTGTCCAGGCATGGCAACCGCAGCTGTCCAGGCATGGCAACTGCAGCTGTCCAGGCATGCTGGTTCTCCTAATTTAGTATCCACAACTTCACTTCATGGACTCACCTGTGTATGACATCGATGGCAGGAACATGGTTGTCGCTTGATGCCACGTGCTGCATGAAGGTCCTACATTTTTTCCGATATAACTCGTGAGTCTTTTGTCATCCTTTGCAAGTTTAATTTTCATGTCCACACCCGTATGTTTCTTTTTCGTATGCATTACCTTGATTTGCCACATTAGCTACTTGAAGTTGGTTCCCCGTACATTTGTCAGTGTTAGCGCCCTGTGACTGAACTTGCCATGGTGCCCCCCTGAATGTGTTTTGGTCATAAGAACCTGCGAAAAATGACATTGTAGGACATAAGTAGAATGACATCTTCATCATCGCAAACATGGCAAATGTTATTTTTTTGTTATCATGCATCGTAGCGATGTCCGCGTACTGCTCTAGTAGTGGCAGCAACGGCCCTGCAGAAATGAGTTGACTGTACTCTGCTGCATCCCAAGGGGGCGTTTCCGGCCTTTGAGAAAACCTAGGACCAGTGCCGTCTTCGTGATTCATTTTTCGCTATTTTGTTTCTGCCAATGTGTTTTCAGTCACTGCATGAACAAGAACGCATCAACAATCCGCAAAAAATGCATTGTTTGTTGTTTGCACGTAGAAGATAACACGGCAATCTTATCACGTTTCCTGCGTAGGCAACCAACACATCATGGCAAGTAGGACCTGCACATCCACTCTCCCTTCTAAAATCTGGGTGCCAGCTATCATTTTTAAGCGATGGCAACAGCCAATAAAATAGGATGGCAAGCAACAAGATAACATGGTGGAGGTTAACGACAACGATAGGTGGCAACTGATGTTAGACACAAGTGGGAATTATTTTTCCTACCTCCCTATGCCAAATTTCTCCTTTCTCTCCCTATTTTTAGTGATTCCTACGCATCCTTCATTACCAACTACTCGCACCAAGCCAACCGAGAATCTTAGCTCAACTCTAGCATAGTACATGGCAGATCTGGCGTATGTTGGTTGGCAAATGGGAATACACACAAATCCGTGGGGTGTTTTCCCCTGATAGCGTTGATCCAGTCGCCATCTTCGTTGGCAAATTTGCAATTTCAAATTTCTGGCCAGAAGAAGGACGAGAAACAGAAGGAGATCGGAGATTCACCTGGTTTTAGTTGGTCGTCTTGGGAGGGCAGGATTGGGGGGTGGTTAGCGGTGGGAAGGCGCTATGGATCTGCTCTGGTTGCCATGGGAACCAGAGAAGGAAGGCGATGGAGGTAGGGGATCGAGAGGTAGGAGAAGACGGCGGCGGGTCGGACTGGGGATCGAAAGGAGGCCAGGATGACTGGCGTGCTGGGTCGTGCGGGCAGCGCGGTCATTTGCCCGGACGTGTGGGCGATTTTGCCACACATCGGACGTGCGGCCTGTGGCTGCGCGCACCCGGACGCGGTCGTGCGGGCGGTATCGTCTCCGTACCACACAGGGCGTGTGGCACAACCACCCGACACACCACACATGTGGCAGTTATCGGTGTCCAATATTTATGGGCATTTTACAGCAAGACATTGGAGATGCCCTTTAGTTGTATACCTATATTAATTACCTAGAAATTCATTTAGGGCTTTAAAAAATGAATGTAAAAAAACAGTGGCGGGCATTAAAATCACATGCCACTCATAAGAAAAATAACCTAAAAGCCTAGGAAAGCACACTTACACCATTCTAGGTCCTAAACTATAACCCTAACCGCTCCCATCCCTCACTTTCTCCACCGGACGGCTCCCACATCTCTCATATCTCCCTCCTGCGGTGACCTTGCCGCCGCCGCCATCTCTGGCCCATTCCGACAAGCCCCGTCCACTCCCGCCGCCGCCAAGCACAACCACGAGTTCCTCTCTCGAAGATCTACCAGCTCTGCCCCTTGAATTTGGTTGTTCCCAACCTCCAGCGCCCCCGGGTGATCACAACCACGGCTAGGGTTTCAGGCCCGATGGTCGCATTCGACGCCAATGCCTCTGGCTAGTCTTCTCCGCCGCCGCCCATCGGGCGGATCCGCCTTCTATTCGCCGGCCCACGATGAACCACTCCATCAACAACAGTGCTAGTGGGCGGCTGCAGATGACTGTCTAGAGGTCGCCGGAGAAGCCTTTGCCGCTCATGCACTCGTCCTTCCGCCACTTTACGGATCCGGGGTGCTGCCAACCATCCTCATATCACGATGAGGACATATTCCGGATCTTTCCATCTACCCCTCTTGTTCAACTCAACATTAGTTGAAAGAGATGGAGCAGGGCATGATTTCTTGGTAAAAGCAAAATACTGTATAGGTTTATGCATAGTTTTGTAATTTTGGAGCTCATGTACCAGAGATTTGTTTTTGCAAATCAAGAAAATAGCAGTGAATATAGGGACACGACATTTTAGTTTCAGGACTACATCCGAGGTGAGCAGTAAATTCGTTTAAAATAGTAAAAATCAAAAGATCTTGAATTTTTTGTGTGATGCTAGATGCTGATGTGCGTGAACTCCTTGCCAAATTTCATGGAGTTTCGACATTTCGTAGCTCTCGAGAAAAAATACAAATTTTGGGGCTGTAAGAAAGTTTACCGTTCATGTACTATTTTGACCGATATTGTCTTTTTACCTTGAGCTCCTCAGATGTCTGAATAAGCTGAAATTTGGCACAAACGTCACGGATTGAAACATCTTCCACCTAAAAAAATAAGGTATTTTTGAATTTTTTTAAGTTACTGTTCACCGGGTGCATATGAGCCTGGGCACCGAATTGAATATCCATCAACATAGAAGTTTTAGGACACTAATTCTGAAGTAGCTAGTCAATGTTTCTTATAAGTCCAATGGGACAAATAAGTAAAATTGCTAGAAAATGGATTACACCATTAGGTCCACATAGATTTAATATAACACCTTCAAGAACAATAAAAACAATGAACTATAACCATCCTATTGGTTTTGCTATTTGGAGCTCCTCGGAGTTTTCATATGTGTTGCACTAAATATTTTGTAGTTCATAGAGTAACTTCTCAAGCTTGTAGGAGTTTACATGCTAAGAAATGATTTGTTCTGCTATGTATAAGATGCTAAATGTCCTCCCTGTCTAGCCCCCGTCCCGGTGGTGGGTCTAGCATCGTCAGTGCGCGTGTGGAGGTATGTCTCCGGCGGATCTATTTTTGGTGGATATGCTCAAATTTTGTTGGGCGTTCTGTGGCGTCGCTGCCCTAGCAACCTCAGGGAAGGAAGCGACAATGCTCGCGGATGGTCTCCACGTTGGTCGGCAACAATGGCGATGACGTTGGCGATGGTGTGACGGTGCAATGTCGAATTAATTTTGTTTCCTTATTTTAACAGGAGAACAGCATGGTGCGATGACGGGGTAATTTTGTTTCCTTATTTACCAGGAGAACAGCGTGATTGTAGGGGGTGGATGGGGGGTGCTGGAGGTGGAGCACGGTCAGTCAAGGGTATCTCCTAAGTCCACACCATACAGGCAGCAAATGAATGATGGCTGTTAGATTTAGATGTGCGGGTATAATTGTGTGGTGCTGATTGCTCCGTGCGTTTTGTGGGACAAATTACCTGGTGTACTTAGCGAAGTTCTTGTTTGCTTGTTTATTAGTAGTAGAGATACTCCCGTATATTGTCGCACATTGCCCTTTTTTAGAAAAATTGACATCAAATTAGTATAATTTTCTGGCATTGTATTGGACGGCAAAAAACATTGAGACTCATCGAACCAAGTGTTTATGAAAACACCAACTCATCCACACGCCTCCATCGCTGTTCAGTCACTTCTGCATGAATCTTGGCACGAGATGGGTGATTTTGTGTGCCATGTAGGACTCCTCGCGTGTGTGGTGTGTGAGAGAGTTCGCCCACACGCTGGTTCCATCTCCGCGGTCAACGGATGCCACTCGGGGGTGTCTGGTGGTACTACTTAGCGCCTGCACGACTCGCCCGACTGCAGTTGCCGTCAACCACGTCTCGCACTTTGCCCCCTTCCCCTCGCGGTTCCATTTACTCGCTCCACTTCATTACTCACCCAACCTACCCCGCAGTTCATTCGATTGGAAGAGAAGCCGACAGGAGAAGGCGGAGGCGGAGGCGGAAGAGTCGACAGCATTCACGACCGTCGGTGGGACTCGCCGGACCGGAGCGTCTTCGTCGGATTGCCTGCAGATTGAAGGTAACGCTCCTTCACACGCTCACATTCATTGCCTGCATTCCCCCCTCTCCTCCGTGGACAATGTTCCGATGGAGATTCATCGAGATTCGATTTGCGGTGCTCCGGCATTCCCGTCGACGCCGGAGTCCCGTGCTTGCAGTTTTGGGTGGCATTGCGTAGTTTCGTCGCCGCCGCGGTGGCAGTCAGGCCGGTATGGCTCGGCATGTCCAAAGCCACATCCTGGTTCTGCCTTGCGATTGAGCTGGCATTTTTCTAGTTGCTTGTTATGTATTGCATTGAAATGCTATTTGCGATCAGTGGGGGAAGTTTTTCGTTGTTGAATTTGAGGTTATGATAGTTGCCAATGAACCCTAGATCTAGGTAGTTGTATTTTGAAATTGCAGTATAAAGGTAGCCATGGCAGTTTCAGCAACTATCTGCACTGGATGACAACTAATTTCCTGATCAACTGTTTCATTTGCCACAAATATGCTTTCCATGTGGCAACTATTTTTGTGAACACACTATGGCCGTTGCCATGCTGCAAAGTGTAGTATAAAGGCAGCCATGGCAGTTTCAGCAACTATCTGCAATGGATGGCAACTAATTTCCTGATCAACTGTGTCAGTTGCCACAAATATGCTTTACATGTGACAACTTTTTTTGTGAACACACTATGGCTGTTGCCATGCTGTAGGCAGGATAATGTGGCAACTTCATTGTACTATAGATTCAATTTGTGTTTAGCCATGCTGATTAGTGATATCTGAACATATTTGCCTGTATTACATGGCAACTCATTTTTAATATGAGGCCAGTGTGTGAAATGCCGCATTACAGGTTGTCTAGTGGATGTTTTCAGCACTTTTTGAATTGTCTTCCATTTTAACATGGCAATTTCAACCTAGTACATTTGCCTTTGAACATATGGCAACTCATTTTTTATATGAGGACAGCGTGTGAGTTGCCACATTATATGTTTGTGCAGTGGAAGATGTGTTTCTTTCTTTGTACTGTCTTGTGCTAACATGGAAACTTGAACATTTGTGTAAGTGCCTTATGATCTGTACATTTTTCAAATGAAGCCAATGTGTTTAGTTGTCACTTTTCTTGTTGGACAATCATAGTGGGTGTGGGTGTTCCTATGATATTGCCTAGTCTATTTGTCACTTTTCATCTTGAGCCATGTGGCAAGTACATTCTGTTAGGTGGCAACTGCTTCATTCATAAGTTCATTTCACCCTGACATTTTGATTTTGTTCTTATCTCAGCACAATGACTCGCGGCGACCATCAAGACGATGATGACGATTTCATGGAGTTACCGCAACAAAATCACGCAACTGGATGGACAAAAGATGGCGATGAGGTAACTTTTCCACCCCCCATATGTTTTGAATGTCACATTTAGTTCGCAATCATCTGTTAGGAACTATCATGATACTGAAACATGGCAACAAATGATCATTTGTCTGTTTATTAGAAGAAGAAACGTTATCGCAATAGGGCTTCACCGGAACGCCTGACTATATTGACCGGGGGATTTACCTACGATCAGAAGGGAGCTGCTGCTGAGATGGGGATGCAGGCTCTGATGGATGTTCGGTGCAAGAACCTAATGAACCCTGTATACGACTGGCTCGGTGAGACTTATGACACCGCCTCCAGGGAATTTGTGATTGCGAGACGTGGAAGACTCCCGTTGGGCGAGGAATCCGTGTTGTGCACTTTGGATGTGCTCCGTGGAGAAATCAAAGTCTCGTATGAGGTCAATAATAAGATTGAGGAAACATTGTTTGCCCGTTTGTTTCCTGGGATGACATCCATGCCAAACACGACTTTGCTGGCAAATTCGCTGGAGGGCATGACAACCCATGGCGAGGTTTTTAAGATGAAGCTACTCATGCACCTGATCTCAGCTGTTTTTGCGCCTACCACATCTCGTCGCCCAAGCAACAAATGCTTCCCCATCCTGGTGAATGATCTATCTCTACTCCTTTATTCCTTCAATCTTTTGACTCCGATGTCATATGTAAACTAGTCATTGCCAGTTTTTTGATGTTTTTTCATTTGATTTCTCATGCGGCAACTTCTTGTCCTAAAATTTGTTTCGCGTAGGCGAAGCTAGAAGATGTGAAGAATATGAATTGGTGTAAGTTCACCGCGAACTTCCTGCATGATGCATTCTCAAACAAGATGTACCATAAGGGTTGTTGACTCCACTTAATGGTATTTTTTCCTTACTCCTTTGCAAACACTCTTACCACGTCGAATGTTTTCCCAAATCAACATGTCAGCTGTTGATAACTGTGAACCGTACAAGATCTTGCATGGCAACCCATTTTGTTTTCATTTGTTTGTATATGATTTTTGTTTACGTGTGAAGGAGATTTTCTCTTTAATCCATGGCATCCGTGGTTGCTTCCTACAAGGAAATATCATTTGTCAACAACATACAAAAAAAAATCATTTCATACATCCACTCTCTGTTCATACAATATGTTGGGGATCGTAGTAATTTCAAAAAAATTCTTACGCACACGCAAGATCATGGTGATGCATAGCAACGAGAGGGGAGAGTGTTGTCCACGTACCCTCGTATACCAAAGGCGGAAGCGTTAGCACAACGCGGTTGATGTAGTCGTACATCTTCACAGCCCGACTGATTAAGCACCGAAAGCACGACACCTCCGAGTTCTTGCACACGTTCAGCTCGATGACGTCCCTCGAACTCCGATCCGATATGTTGTTCCCTTTGTCATCGGTATGTTACTTGCCCGAGATTTGATCGTCGGTATCTCAATACCAAGTTCAATCTCGTTACTGGCAAGTCTCTTTACTCGTTCCATAATACATCATCCTGCAACTAACTCATTAGTTACAATGCTTGCAAGGCTTATAGTGATGTGTATTACCGAGTTGGCCCAGAGATACCTCTCTGATAATCGGAGTGACAAATCCTAATCTTGAAATACGCCAACCCAACAAGTACCTTCGGAGACACCTTTAGAGCACCTTTATAATCTCCCAGTTATGTTGTGATGTTTGGTAGCACACAAAGTATTCCTCCGGTAAACGGGAGTTGCATAATCTCATAGTTATAGGAACATTTGTAAGTCATGAAGAAAGCAATAGCAACATACTAAATGATCAAGTGCTAAGCTAACGGAATGCGTCAAGTCAATCACATCATTCTCCTAATGATGTGATCCCGTTAATCAAATGACAACTCATGTCTATGGTTAGGAAACTTAACCATCTTTGGTTAACAAGCTAGTCAAGTAGAGGCATACTAGTGACACTATGTTTGTCTATGTATTCACACATGTATTATGTTTCCGGTTAATACCATTCTAGCATGAATAATAAACATTTATCATGAAATACGGAAATAAATAATAAATTTATTATTTCCTCTAGGGCATATTTCCTTCAGTCTCCCACTTGCACTAGAGTCAATAATCTAGTTCACATCACCATGTGATTCAACACCAATATTCATATATGTATATGATTAACACCCATAGTTCACATCGTCATGTGACCAACACCCAAAGGGTTTACTAGAGTCAATAATCTAGTTCACATTGCTATGTGATTAACACCCAAAGAGTACTAAGGTGGGATCATGTTTTGCTCGTGAGAGAAGTTTAGTCAACGGGTCTATCACATTCAGAGCCATATGTATTCTGCAAAATATTCGATGTCTACAATGCTCTGTACGGAGGTACTCTAGCTAATTGCTCCCAATTTCAATATGTATCCAGATTGAGACTTAGAGTCATATGGATTAGTGTCAAAACTTGCATCGATGTAACCCTTTACGAAGAACCTCTTGTCACCTCCATAATCGAGATACATATCCTTATTCCACTAAGGATAATTTTGACCAGTGTCAGTGATCTACTCGTAGATCACTATTGTACTCCCTTGCCAAACTAGGGAAGAGTATACAATAGGTCTGGTCGATAGCATGGCATACTTTTATATAACCTATGACTGAGGCATAGGGAATGACTTTCATTCTCTTTTTATTTTCTGTCGTGGTCAGGATTTGAGTCTTATTTAATTTCACACCTTTGCAACACAGGCAAGAACTCTTTCTTTGACTATTCCATTTTGAACTACTTCAAAATCTTGTCAAGGTATGTACTCATTGGAAATCTTATCAAGCGTCTTGATCTATCTCAATAGATCTTGATGCTCAATATGTAAGTAGCTTTACTGAGGTCTTTCTTTTAAAGAACTCCTTTCAAACACTTCTTTATGCTTTCCAGAAAAATTCTACATTATTTCTGATCAACAATATGTCAATCACATATACTTATCAGAAAGGCTGTAGTGCTCCCACTCACTTTATTGTAAATACAGGCTTCACTGCAAGTCCGTATAAAACTATATGCTTTGATCAACTTATCAAAGCGTATATTCCAACTCCGAGATGCTTGCACCAGTCCATAGATGGATCGCTGGAGCTTGCACATTTTCTTAGCACCTTTAGGATTGACAAAACCTTCTCGTTGCATCATATAAAACTCTTCTTTAAGAAAATCATTAAGGAATGCAGTTTTGACATCCATTTTCCAGATTTCATAAAATGTGGCAATTGCTAACATGATTCGAACAGACTTAAGCATCGCTACAGTTGGGAAAATCTCATTGTAGTCAACACCTTGAACTTGTCGAAAACCTTTTTGCGACAAGTCGAGCTTTGTAGATAGTAAAACTACTACCAATGTCCGTCTTCCTCTTGAAGATCCATTTATTTTCTATGGCTTGCCGATCATCGGGCAAGTCCACCAAAGTCCACACTTTGTTCTCATACATGGATCCTATCTCAGATTTCATGGCCTCCAGCCATTTCGCGGAATCTGAGCTCATCATGGCTTCCTCATAGTTCGTAGGTTTATCATGGTCTAGTAACATGACTTCCAGAACAGGATTACCGTACCACTCTGGTGCGGACCGTACTCTGGAAGACCTACGAGGTTCAGTTGTAACTTGCTCTGAAGTTTCATGGTCATCATCATTAGCTTCCTCACTAATTGGTGTAGGAATTACTAGAACTAATTTCTATGATGAACTACTTTCCAATTCAGGAGAAGGTACAATTACCTTATCAGGCTCTACTTTCCTCCCACTCACTTCTTTCGAGAGAAAATCCTTCTCCAAAAAGGATCCATCTTAGCAACGAATATCTTTGCCTTCAGATCTATGATAGAAGGTGTACCCAACAGTTTCCTTTGGGTATTCTATGAAGACGCACTTCTCCGATTTGGGTTCGAGCTTATCAGGTTGAAACTTTTTCACATAAGCATCGCAACCCCAAACCTAAAAAAATGACAATTTTGGTTTCTTGCCAAACCACAGTTCATAGGCGTCGTCTCAACGGATTTTGATGGTGCCCTATTTAAAGTGAATGCAACTGTCTTTAATGCATAACCCCAAAATGATAATGGTAAATCAGTAAGAGACATCATAGATCGCACCATATCTAATAAAGTGTGGTTACGATGTTCGGACACACCATTACGTTGTGGTGTTCTAGGTGGCATGAGTTTGTAAAACTATTCCACATTGTTTTAATTGAAGACCAAACTCGTAACTCAAATATTCATCTCCACGATCAGATCGCAGAAACTTTATTTTCTTGTTACGATGATTTTCCACTTCACTCTAAAATTCTTTGAACCTTTCAACTATTTCAGACTTATGTTTCATCAAGTAGATATACCCATATCTGCTCAAATCATCTGTGAAGGTCAGAAAATAACGACACCTGCCACGAGCCTTAATACTCATTGGTCTGCATACATCAGTATGTATTATTTCCAGCAAGTCAGTAGCTTGTTCCATTGTTCTGGAGAATGGAGTTTTAGTCATCTTGCCCAAAAGGCACGGTTCGCAAGCATCAAATGATTCATAACCAAGTGATTCCAAAAATCCATCTTTAAGGAGTTTGTTCATGCGGTTTACATCGATATGACCCAAACGGCAGTGCCACAAATAAGTTGCACTATCATTATTAACTTTGCATCTTTTGGCATCAATATTATGAATATGTGTATCACTACGATCAATATCCAACAAACTATTTTCATTGGGTGTATGACCATTGAAGGTTTTATTCATGTAAACAGAACAAAAATTATTCTCTGACTTTAAATGAATAACCGTATTGCAATAAACATGATCAAATCATATTCATGCTCAACGCAAACGCCAAATAACATTTATTTAGGTTTAACACTAATCCCGAAAGTATAGGCAGTGTGCGATGATGATCATATCAATCTTGGAACTACTTTCAACCCTCATCGTCACTTCCCCTCAACTAGTCTCTGTTTATTATGTAACTCCTGTTTCGAGTTACTAATCTTAGCAACCGAACAAGTATCAAATACTCAGGGGCTACTATAAACACTAGTAAGGCACACATCAATAACATGTATATCAAATGTACCCTTGTTCACTTTCCCATCCTTCTTATCCACCAAATATTCAGGGCATTTCCGTTTTCAGTGACCATTTCCTTTGCAGTGTAAGCACTCAGTTTCAGGCTTTGGTCCAGCTTTGGGCTTCTTCGCGGGAGTGACAACTTGCTTGTAATTCTACTTGAAGTTCCCTTTCTTTCCCTTTGCCCTTTTCTTGAAACTAGTGGTCTTGTCAATCATCAACACTTGATGCTCTTTCTTGATTTCTACCTTCGTTGATTTCAACATCACAAAGAGCTCGGGAATCGTTTTCGTCATCCTTTGCATACTATAGTTCATCACGAAGTTCTACTAACTTGGTGACGGTGACTAGAGAACTTTGTCAATCACTGTCTTATCTGGAAGATTAACTCCCACTTGATTCAAGCGATTGTAGTACCCAGACAATCTGAGCACATGCTCATTAGTTGAGCTATTCTCCTCCATCTTTCAGCTATAGAACTTGTTGGAGACTTCATATCTCCCAACTTGGGTATTTGCTTGAAATATTAACTTCAACTCCTGGCACATCTCATATGGCCCATGACGTTCAAAACGTCTTTGAAGTCCCGATTCTAAGCCGTTAAGCATGGTGCACTAAACTATCAATTAGTCATCATATTGATCTAGCCAAACGTTCATAACATCTGCATCTGCTCTTGCAATAGGTCCATCACCTAGCGGTGCACCAAGGACATAATTCTTCTGTGCAACAATGAGGACAATCCTCAGATCACGGATCCAATCCGCATCATTGCTACTAACATCTTTCAACATAGTTTTCTCTAGGAACATATCAAAATAAACATATGAAAGCAACAACGCGAGCTATTGATCTACAACATAATTTGCAAAATACTACCAGGATTAAGTTCATGATAAATTTAAGTTCAATTAATCATATTACTTAAAAACTCCCACCTAGATAGACATCTCTCTAATCATCTAAGTGATCACGTGATCCAAATCTACTAAACCATAGCCGATCATCACGTGAAATGGAGTAGTTTTCAATGGTGAACATCACTATGTTCATCATATCTACTATATGATTCACGCTCGACCTTTCGGTCTCAGTGTTCCGAGGCCATATTTGCATATGCTAGGCTCGTCAAGTTTAACCTGAGTATTCTGCGTGTGCAAAACTGGCTTGCACCCGTTGTAGATGGACGTAGAGCTTATCACACCCGATAATCACGTGGTGTCTGGGCATGACGAACTTTGGCAACGGTGCATACTCAAGGAGAACACTTTTATCTTGAAATTTAGTGAGAGATCATCTTGTAATGCTACCGTCAATCAAAGCAAGATAAGATGCATAAAATATAAACACCTAATGCAATCAATATAAGTAATATGATATGACCATCATCATCTTGTGCTTGTGATCTCCATCTCCGAAGCACCGTCATGATCACCATCATCACTGGCGTGACACCTTGATCTCCATCATAGCATCATTGTCGTCTCGCCAACTATTGCTTCTACGACTATCGCTACCGCCTAGTGACAAAGTAAAGTAATTACAGGGCGATTGCATTGCATACAATAAAGCGACAACCATATGGCTCCTGCCAGTTGCCGATAACTCGGTTACAAAACATGATCATCTCACACAATAAAATATAGCATCATGCCTTGACCATATCACATCACAACATGCCCTGCAAAAACAAGTTAGACGTCCTCTACCTTGTTGTTGTAAGTTTTATGTGGCTGCTACGGGCTGAGCAAGAACCGTTCTTACCTATGCATCAAAACCACAACGATAGTTCGTCAAGTTAGTGTTGTTTTAACCTTCTCAAGGACCGGGCGTAGCCACACTCGGTTCAACTAAAGTTAGAGGAATTGACACCCGCCAGCCACCTGTGTGCAAAGCACGTCGGTAGAACCAGTCTCGCGTAAGCGTACGCATAATGTCGGTCCGGGTCGCTTCACCCAACAATACCGTTAAACCAAAGTATGACATGCTGGTAAGCAGTATGACTTGTGTCGCCCACAACTCACTTGTGTTCTACTCGTGCATATAACATCTACACATTAAACTGGCTCAGATGCAACTGTTGGGGAACGTTGTAATTTCAAAAAAATATCCTATGCACACGCAAGATCATTGTGACGCATAGCAACGAGAGGAGAGAGTGTTGTCCACGTGCCCTCGTAGACCGAAAGTGGAAGCGTTATCACAATGTGGTTGATGTAGTCGTACGTCTTCATGGCCCAACCGATCATGCACCGAAAGCACGGGACCTCCGAGTTCTTGCACACGTTCAGCTCGATGACATCCCTCGAACTGCGATCCAGCCGAGTGTCGAGGGAGAGTTCCGTCAGCACGACGGCATGGTGACGATGATGATGTTCTATCGATGCAGGGCTTCGCCTAAGCACCGCTACGATATTATCGAGGAGGACTATGGTGGAGGGGGGCACCGCACACGGCTAAGAGATCAATGATCAATTGTTATGTCTCCAAGGGGTGCCTCTCTCCCCGTATATAAAGGAGTGGAGGAGGGGGAGGGCCGGCCCTCTCTATGGCGCGCCCTAGGGGAGTCCTACTCCCACCGGGAGTAGGATTCCCTCTTTCCTAGTAGAACTAGGAGCCCTTCCAAGTAGTAGGAGTAGGAGAGAAGAAAAGAGAAAAGAGAAGAGAAGGAAGGAGGGGGCGCCGCCTCTACCCCTAGTCCAATTCGGACTAAGCCTTGGGGGGCGCGCAGCCTCCCCTCTCTCTTTCCCCTAAAGCCCAATAAGGCCCATATACTCCCCGGCGAATTCCCGTAACTCTCAAGTACTCCGAAAAATACCCGAATCACTCAGAACCTTTCCGAAGTCCGAATATAGTCGTCCAATATATCAATCTTTACGTCTCGACCATTTTGAGAATCCTCCTCATGTCACCGATCTCATTCGGGACTCCAATCTACCTTCGGTACATCAAAACACATAAACTCATAATATAACCATCATCGAACTTTAAGCGTGCGGACCCTACGGGTTCGAGAACTATGTAGACATGACCGAGACACGTCTCCGGTCAATAACCAATAGCGGAACCTGGATGCTCATATGGGCTCCCAGATATTCTACGAAGATCTTTATCGGTCAAACCGCATAAGAACATACGTTGTTCCCTTTGTCATCGGTATGTTACTTGCCCGAGATTCGATCGTCGGTATCTCAATACCTAGTTCAATCTCGTTACCGGCAAGTCTCTCTACTTTAAGGTGTACGTTCGGTACTTGATCGGGACGGATCGTGAAGGTGTACGACTACATCAACCGTGTTGATAAACACTTCCGCTTACGGTCTACGAGGGTACATAGACAACACTCTCTCCTCTCTCGTTGATATTCATCACCATGATCTTGTGTGTGCGTACGAAATTTTTTGAAACTACTACGTTCCCCAACAGTGGCATCCGAGCCAGGTTTATGCGTAGATGTTATATGCACGAGTAGAACACAAGTGAGTTGTGGGCGATACAAGTCATACTGCTTACCAGCATGTCATACTTTGGTTTGGCGGTATTGTTGGATGAAGCGGCCCGGACTGACATTACCCGTATGCTTATGCGAGACTGGTTCACCGACGTGCTTTGCACACAGGTGGCTGGTGGGTGTTAGTTTGTCCAACTTTAGTTGAACCGAGTGTGACTATGCCCGGTCCTTGTTGAAGGTTAAAAAACACTAACTTGACGAAATATCGTTGTGGTTTTGATGCTTAGGTAAGAACGATTCTTGCTCATCCCGTAGCAGCCACGTAAAACTTGCAACAACAAAGTAGAGGACGTCTAACTTGTTTTTGCAGGGCAAGTTGTGATGTGATATGGTCAAGGCATGATGCTATATTTTATTGTATGAGATGATCATGTTTTGTAACGGAGTTATCGGCAACTGACAGGAGTCATATGGTTGTCGCTTTATTGTATGCAATGCAATCGCCATGCAATTGCTTTACTTTATCACTAAACGGTAGTGATAGTCGTAGAAGCAATAGCTGGCGAGACGACAACGATGCTACGATGGAGATCAAGGTGCCGCGCCGGTGACGATGGTGATCATGACGGTGCTTTGGAGATGGAGATCAAAGGCACAAGATGATGATGGCCATATCATATCACTTATATTGATTGCATGTGATGTTTATCCTTTATGCATCTTATTCTTCTTTGTTTGACGGTAGCATTATAAGATGATCTCTCACTAAATTTCAAGATAAAGTGTTCGCCCTGAGTATGCACTGTTGCCAAAGTTCGTCGTGCCGAGACACCATGTGATGATCGGGTGTGATAAGCTCAACGTTCATCTACAACCGGTGCAAGCCAGTTTTGCACGCGCAAAAATACTCGGGTTAAACTTGACGAGCCTAGCATATGCAGATATGGCCTTGAAACACTGAGACCGAAAGGTCGAGCTTGAATCATATAGTAGATATGATCAACATAGTGATGTTCACCATTGAAAACTACTCCATCTCACGTGATGATCGGACATGGTTTAGTTGATATGGATCACGTGATTAGATGACTAGAGGGATGTCTATCTAAGTGGGAGTTCTTAAGTAATTTGATTAACTGAACTTTAATTTATCATGAACTTAGTCCTGATAGTATTTGCATAACTATGTTGTAGATCAATAGCTCGCGATGTAGCTCCCCATTTATTTTTGATATGTTCCTAGAGAAAAATAAGTTGAAAGATGATAGTAGCAATGATGCGGACTTGGTCCGTGGTCTGAGGATTATCCTCATTGCTGCATAGAAGAATTATGTCCTTGATGCACCGCTAGGTGACAGACCTATTGCAGGAGTAGATGCAGACGTTATGAACATTTGACAAAGCTTGCTATGTTGACTACTTGATAGTTTAAGTGCACCATGCTTTACGGCTTAGAACCGGGACTTCAAAAAAGTTTTGAACGCCACAGAGCATATAAAATGTTCCAAGAGTTGAAATTGGTATTTCATACTCATGCCCGTGTCGAGAGATATGAGACCTCTGACAATACTTTGCCTAAAAGATGGAGGAGAACAGCTCAACCAGTGAGCATGTGCTCAGATTGTCTGGATACTACAATTGCTTGAATCAAGTGGGAGTTAATCTTCCAGATAAGATAGTAATTGACAAAGTTCTCTCGTCACTATCACCAAGTTACTAGAACTTCATGATGAACTATAATATGTAAGGGATGACGAAAGTAATTCCCGAGCTCTTCGCGATGCTGAAATCGGTGAAGGTAGAAATCAAAAGAGCATCAAGTGTTGATGGTTGACAAGACTACTAGTTTCAAGAAAAGGGCAAAGGGAAGAAGGGGAACTTCAAGAAGAACTGCAAGCAAGTTGCTGCTCAAGTGAAGAAACCCAAAGTCTGGACCTAAGCCTGAGACTAAGTGCTTCTACTGCAAAGGAACTGGTCACTAGAAGTGGAGCTGCCCCAAGTATTTGGCGGATAAGAAGGATGGCAAAGTGAACAAAGGTATATTTGATATACATGTTATTGATGTGTACTTTACTAGTGTTTATAGCAACCCCTCAGTATTTGATACTAGTTCAGTTGCTAAGAGTAGTAACTCGAAACTGGAGTTGCAGAATGAAGAGAGACTGGTTAAGAGTGAAGTGACGATGTGTGTTGGAAGTGGTTCCAAGATTGATATGATCATCATCGCACAATCCCTATACTTTCAGGATTAGTTTTAAACCTAAATAAATGTTATTTGGTGTTTGCGTTGAGAGTGAATATGATTTTATCATGTTTGTTGCAAAACCGTTATTCATTTAAGTCAGAGAATAATTGTTGTTCTGTTTACATGAATAAAACCTTCTATGGTCATACACCCAATGAAAATGGTTTGTTGGATCTCAATCATAGTGATACACATATTCAAAATATTGAAGCCAAAAGATGCAAAGTTAATAATGATAGTGCAACTTATTTGTGGCACTGCCATTTAGATCATATTGGTGTAAAGCGCATGAAGAAACTCCATGCTGATGGGATTTTGGAATCACTTGATTATGACTCACTTGATACATGCGAACCATGCCTCGTGGGCAAGATGACTAAGACTCCGTTCTCTGGAACAATGGAGCGAGCTATAGATTTTTTGGAAATAATACATAATGATGTATGCGGTCCGATGAGTGTTAAGGCTCGCGGTGGGTATCGTTATTTTCTGACCTTCACAGATGATTTGAGCAGATATGGGTATATCTACTTGATGGAACATAAGTCTGAAACATTTGAAAAGTTTAAAGAATTTCAGAGTGAAGTGGAAAATCATCGTAACAATAAAATAAAGTTTCTACGATCTGATCATGAAGGAGAATATTTGAGTTACGAGTTTGGTCTTCATTTGAACACCACAGTGTAATGGTGTGTCCGAACTTCGTAACCGTACTTTATTAGATATGGTGCGATCTATGATGTCTCTTACCGATTTACTACTAAAGTTTTGGGGTTATGCATTAGAGAAAGCTACATTCACGTTAAATATGCACCATCTAAATCCGTGGAGATGACACCGTATGAACTGTGGTTTGGCGAGAAACCTAAGCTGTTGTTTTTTAAAGTTTGGGACTGCGATGCTTATGTGAAAAAGTTTCAACATGATATGCTCGAACCCAAATCGAAGAAGTAAATCATCATAGGATACCCAAAAGAAACTGTTGGGTACACCTTCTATCACAGATCCGAAGGCAAGATATTCGTTGCTGAGAATGGATCCTTTCTAGAGAAGGAGTTTCTCTATTAATAAGTGAGTGGGAGAAAAGTAGAACTTCATGAGGTAATTGTACCTTCTCTCGAATTGGAATGTAGCTCATCACTGAAATTAGTTGCAGTGATGCCTACATGAATTAGTGAGGAAATTAATGATGATGATCATGAAACTTCAGATCAAGTTACTACCGAGCCTCGTAGGTTAACTAGAGTAAGATCCGCACCAGAGTGGTACGGTAATCCCGTTCTGGAGGTCATGTTACTTGAGCATGACGAAGCTACGAACTATGAGGAAGCGAATGTCGGTGTCAAAACCGGCAGATCTCAGGTAGGGGGTCCCAAACTGTGTGTCTTAGGATCAATGGTAACAGGAGGCAAGGGACACGATGTTTTACCCAGGTTCGGGCCCTCTCGATGGAGTTAAAACCCTACGTCCTGCTTGATTAATATTGATGATATGGGTAGTATAAGAGTTGATCTACCACGAGATCAGAGAGACTGAACCCTAGAAGCTAGCCTATGGTATGATTGTTGTTGTATATATCTCTATCGACTAGCCTGGCCTCGGTTTATATAATGCACCAGAGGCCTGGGATAACAAGAGTCCTAGCCGAATACGCCGGTGGGGGGAGGAGTCCTTGTCTTGATCGCCAAGTCTTGTGGAATCTTCCTTGTATGCGGCAACTGTCCGGACTGGCCCATGAGTATACGGCCATGGGGATCCTCGGCCCAATCCAACTGATCAGGAGACGACGTGGTGAGTACCCCCTAGTCCAGGACACCGTCAGTAGCCCCCTGAACCGGTCTTCAAGTTGGGGACGCTCCTCGATTCTTCCGAACTGTTCTTCATCTTCGGTCGTCGGTCTTGAAAACTGGTTCAACAAATCTTCTCATCTTCGATCTTGAGGATCGCCGAAATGCATTCGACGAGTTTACATGTCGGGTATCCGAGGAGCCCCTTTAAGTTTCCGGCCTTTATCAATGCCTTGTTATTTTTATGCCACACCTCGGGTTTGAAGTTGTTCCCGGGCGGCAATGTCCTCTTGCATCCGAGCTCCAACGCCAAACTGCATTCGAGGTATCTTTTGCAGCCGAGCACCAATGCCGGACTGCTTCCTAGCTCTAACGCCGGACTATGTATCCGAGCTCCAATGCCGGACTGTATCCGAGCTCCAACGCCGGACTATGTATCCGAGCTCCAATGCCGGATTGTATCCGAGCTCCAACGCCGGACTATGTATCCGAGCTCCAACGCCGGACATTATCCGAGGTGTCGTAAATCACCTTGGTTCAAAGAAGTTTGAAGGAGTTTAGCCGAGATTAATGCCGGAAATGCCCTCTATGGAGCCAGCCACTAGCGCCCGAGCTTTATGCCGGACTGCTTCCGAGGTGGTGCACCACCCCGAATGTGGGCTGATTTTTGTCAATATTTTTGATTGGTGCCAGTAGCCCTCGAGGTGGGTATCGGTCTAAAACCCGAGATGCCCATGAAGGATGACATAAGACCGCTGATCCCCGTAGCTGCTAAGACTCAAGTTGATTTGCAAAATCGGTCTGAGGATCAAGTCCTAGCTCGGCAGAATACTTCGGGACAAAAAAAGCGGCGTGCTTAGTCCTCGAGACTCAGGTTGGGTGCGGCCGACCAACCTGAGGATCAAAATCTCCTCGGAAACTGTATTGCACTTAAAATTTTCTGCATAGAACAGGCAATGCAGTAGCCCCCGAGACACTGGTCGGGTGGCAATACCAGATCAGGGGATCGATGTGCCCCTTTAATATTTGTAAATAATAAGCCCGAAGCCCAGTAGCCTCCGAGCCTTAATGCGGGCACGGGAGGCCGTATTAAGGATCGATATCCCTAGTAAAATCACAAATTATGTGTAATGACTCTATGTATCCAAGTACTTTACGTCATTAATGCTCAGATCCGCTTTGTACAAAACCTTCTTGACAGACCATCGGCTTCCACCTCCTCGGCCAATAGCCGAGGAGTGTTTGTCCTACTTTATAAAGCCTTTATGAGGGCAAAGATTTACAACAAACAAGGCAATCTGGTCATACGGTGTTATAAACAAAGGTACGCGGAGAGACATGTTATATTACTGTTTAATAGAAGAAATGTCTTCCAAAGAAAATAGTCCCGCTATCGGTTCCTTTCTTTGGGTTGTCATGCTAAGCATGATCATGAAAGCTCAGCTCCAATGTAAGAGCAAAATATCGAGGATTTAGTTTGGGAGACCAGTTAATAGCCCCCGGTAGTGTTCGGCGAGAGTCAAGGTCAAGCCGTAAACACTTCGGCCATTGTTATGAATGGCCCATCGTTTAACGCCGTCATCGGATCACCGACCAGTTTACGCTTATTGTGAAAGTCAGTTTTCGGCTTTCTCCACTGAGATGCTTAACCATGTGAGCTGGAAGCACAATCAAAGTGGTTCTCCCTTTGCACACCTAGCCGAACAAAGTGGAACATAGGAGGCAAGCGCAGGAGCCGGGCAACCCAACTATTGACCAAAGACACAATTCGAAACGGATGCATATATAGCCATATCCGAGAATGTTTTTCCCGAATCTCTAAAGGTGTCCGGCATTGCATTGCGAGACTTGTGCTGAAAACAGACAAAAAAGTGCCATGGGCTCGAAAAAGCCAAAAAACATATTCAAAAGGTTAATGTCCGAACTAGATCAAGTGTTCGGTGCCAATTCGAAAGTTGGACTTTAGAGAAAAAAGGTGCTTCTATCGTGCTTTAACATGACACATCCTATCTCAAAACTTCAAGCAGGTCAGCCTACGGCTTCAACCTCCTATCCCGAAGGCGGAGTACTTCTTACTAGGCCAGTTTAGCAAACTAAACTCTAGCGGCTTTGAGAGAGAAATTAGGCTCCCCGGCTATGACCGCACACTTGTGTCTAAAAAAGGAGTGATAAATAATAATAAAAACTTTGCAACGACTAAGAAGAAAACAATTATCATAAAACGGCTCATATATATTTAAGATCCCCCAAGTGACTTGGGTAAAAGAATGACTGCATGTACCGAAGTACTTATATCATATCTATGTTCAACCGAACTTTAAACGCGTCCTAACCGACCGTCGGCTTCTCCCTCTTCGGTCAAGGACCGAAAAGTGTTATGTACTCCATCTGTCGAGAATATCGATGGTGTTTCCAATAACTAGGCAATCAGGCCATAATGCTGTAACAGACAAAGCACGCGCAGGGAACTTATGCTATATTACTGCGAAGAGTAAGAAGCATCTTCGAAGAAAATAGTACCCCCACCGATACCTTTCTTCGGTGCTCATTGTTATTATGAGACTTGTGCAATAGATTTTTTGTACTCATGAGTTCCGTTGTGTGCCGACCATGATTGAAAACAATAAGAGCAATAGCTTTCGGCTGCACCCAGTCTGAGGTCCGGCTCGGTTGACCTGATCGTGACAATCGCAGAGGTGCTCCCTTTACTCCCTAGCCGAACAATCGGGAATGTAGGGGTAAGCACAGGAGCCAGGCAACCCAGCATGCGAATCGCTTAAGTCAATATGGTGCATATTGTGGCGTAATACACGAACAAGGAACGAAGACGTACAAGTATAATCATATGCAAGAGGAAAAAGCTTCATGAAGGAAGCCCCCAAGTAAACGGGGTATTTGAATTTGCGCGTCACAAACAAAGTTTGGACAAGAAATTTTTTACAAACAACTTTTTTCCAAAAAGGTATAATGCTTGGCCGTGCCGAACACAAGTTAAAATTTTAAACTTTGAGCATGAAGACAACTTAGCTGGTTAATGTGTTCGGTATTGATGACGCGGTCCGAGCTTGATGCGGGACAAGGTTCCATCCCCGAGCCGGTCCCGAGGTGGTGGAGCAAAGAGCTCGGCACTCCGAAGTGGTGACATAGCACGGTCAATGCAGGACGGCAGGGTGATGCCGAATTCCCCGGCATGGGATAATGAAGTGTTGACGAAGCCCCCCGTCCAGCCGAGGTGACGCCAAAGGATATAGTCCGGCTGGATCATTTTCCTGTGCACAAAAAATAGTGCAAACCGGAGATAATAGTAATAATAATAAAAATAAAAAAAATAAAAATTCGTTGCATAACAAATAATTTATGCAAAGTCAGTAATGAAAGAAATATGGCCTGGCGTCGAACTCAATGTCGATGCAGGGCAGCGACGTGATGTGGTAAAGGCATGGCAAGGCCTGAATTCACAGGTCGTTTCGAGTTCCGGATGCGGCGTTCGCCGGACTATTTTGTACGGAAACTGACCGAACCACCATGCGACCGTCGTTAGTGCGGCCACCATTTGATAGACTTGCGTACATATGACGGACAAACCAGAGTAATAATTCATTTGAAAAAATGAACCCTAACAAGCAAAAAATATTAGGATTAATAGCACCTGGTTTATTTGTCGTAGCAATCCGAAGAAAGGTGATTCCCAAAATTGGGACTCGAACCGCACACCTATTGCCTGATGGGCGATAAAGCAACGGCATGGCGATGCTGACAAATGTTGGCTCGCCGAGGCAAAGCCCTCGGTCCAGCTAACGTGAAGGAGCTGGTCGGCCAGCGACGCCGAAGTCTCCGGAGTAGGTTGATGAAGAGATGATGAAGCCCCCGGTCCAGCGATGCAGGTCATGACGCAGTCGATGCCTACTTGATTAAGTGACCGTGTGGCGATGCAGGTGTGCCCGCTCCGTGTAATCCGTGGGACGGCGATGTTGGTGACAATTTATCCTTCACGATGCCGAACTATTTTTTGGCTGGCCGAGATGATGATCCGAAGAAATTGAGCTCGGCTCAACAAAGTGACGACGTGTCTAACGCAGGTCGGCCGCCGTGGAGTGATGTTGTTGGGCTGGTTTGACACCGGCGCGACGGTGAAGTTCGTATTGCAAGAATACTTTTAATACTGCTGGGATGTGTTTGAGAATAAAACACAACACCCCATACGAAAACTTCCTTCAAAAAGGATGTCCGAGATCCCGTTCATAAAGAAGATGAATTCGGGTCGAATTCGTTCTCGCGCAGAAAACAGATCCAAAAAGTGATGCACTAATCGGAAGTTTCCCGGAGTTTGGACGGTCGGATCGAGCTAAATTTTGGGAAGGTGATAGATATGGGAATTCCGCAGCAAATCAACGGTTGGATCCTCCAAAGGACATCCGAGATAGATGCTTGATACCACGCCCTAAACTCGTCCGGATTCTCGTTCAGATTCAACAGGGCTCCGGTATATCGGAGATTGCCGGAGATTACTCCATCGGAACTCGACGAAATTTTTGCAGGGTTGTTGTAGACTTAGTTCCGCATAATTCCACTGAAGTAATCATTTAAGCAACACTCGAGGAGGTGGTGGCGGAGGATACAAGTTTGCTGTCCAGAAAAACAGCACGGTCGCTTGAGAGCAATGTTGACGTTGAGCCCCCGAGCTCTATGGATGACTCCTCCATGATCTTGATAGAGATCGGAGTTGGTGTTGATGAAGGCCCTCATCCGAATATGATGATCGGAGGTAGGGCGCAGTCCTTGGTTAAGCCAAGGTGACCAGTCGAGCTGTGGACGAAGAAGCCGACATTGCAGTTGACCTACAGTCGAGCCATTGATCCTTTCACTGATCACACAGCGGAACTCTCAATGAAAGCACCAATGTCGGTGTTAAAACCGGTGGATCTCGGGTAGGGGGTCCCAAACTGTGCGTCTTAAGATCAATGGTAACAGGAGGCAAGGGACACGATGTTTTACCCAGGTTCGGGCCCTCTCGATGGAGGTAAAACCCTACGTCCTGCTTGATTAATATTGATGATATGGGTAGTATAAGAGTTGATCTACCACGAGATCAGAGAGGCTAAACCCTAGAAGCTAGCCTATGGTATGATTGTTGTTGTATATATCTCTCTCGACTAGCCTGGCCTCGGTTTATATAATGCACCAGAGGCCTAGGATAACAAGAGTCCTAGTCGAATACGCCGGTGGGGGAGGAGTCCTTGTCTTGATCGCCAAGTCTTGTGGAATCTTCCTTGTATGCGGCAACTGTCCGGACTGGCCCATGAGTATACGGCCATGGGGATACTCGGCCCAATCCAACTGATCGGGAGACGACGTGGTGAGTACCCCCTAGTCCAGGACACTGTCAGCGACGATGAGCCCCGATTCCGTAAAATGGCTTGAGGCCATGAAATCTGAGATGAGATCCATGTATGAGAACAAAGTGTGGACTTTGGTTGACTTGCCTGATGATCGGCAAGCCATATAAAATAAATGGATCTTCAATAAGAAGATTAACGCTGACGATAATGTTACTGTCTACAAAGTTCAAGGGGTTGACTACGATGAGACTTTCTCACCTGTAGCGATGCTTAAGTCTGTCCGAATCATGTTAGCAAATGCCACATTTTATGAAATCTGGCAAATGGATGTCAAAACCACATTCCTTAATGGATTTCTTAAAGAAGAGGTGTATATAATGCAACCAGAAGGTTTTGTCGATCCTAAAGGTGCTAACAAAATGTGCAAGCTCTAGCGATCCATCTATGGACTGGTGCAAGCATCTCGGAGTTGGAATATATGCTTTGATGAGTTGATCAAAGCACATAGTTTTATACAGACTTGCGGTGAAGCCTGTATTTACAAGAAAGTGAGTGGGAGCACTACAACATTTCTGATAAATATATGTGAATGACATATTGTTGATCGGAAATAATATAGAATTTTTCTGGAAAGCATAAAGGAGTATTTGAAAAGAGTTTTTCAAAGAAAGACCTCGGTGAAGCTACTTACATATTGAGCATCAAGATCTATAGAGATGGATCAAGACGCTTGATAAGTTTTTTCAATGAGTACATACCTTGACAAGATTTTGAAGTAGTTCAAGATGGAACAATCAAAGAAAGAGTTCTTACCTGTGTTACAAGGTGTGAAATTGAGTAAGACTCAAAGCCCAACCACGGCAGAAGATAGAAAGAGAATGAAAGTCATTCACTATGCCTCAGCCATAGGTTCTATAAAGTATGCCATGTTGTGTACCAGGTCTATTGTGTACCTCACCAAGAATTTGGCAAGAGGGTACAATAGTGATCTAGGAGTAGATCACTTGAAAGCGGTCAAAATTATCCTTAGTGGAATAAGGAAATATTTCTCGGTTATGGAGGTGATAAAGAGTTCGTCATAAAGAGTTACATCGATGCAAGCTTTGACACCGATCTGGATGACTCTAAGTCTCGATCTAGATACATATTGAAAGTGGGAGCTATTATCTAGAGTAGCTCCGTGCAGATCATTGTAGACATAGAAAATTGCAAAATACTTATGGATCTGAATGTGACAGACCCGTTGAGTAAAATTATCTCACAAGCAAAACATGATCACACCCTAGTACTCTTTGGGTGTTAATCACATAGCGATGTGAACTAGATTACTGACTCTAGTAAACCCTTTGGGTGTTGGTCACATGTCGATGTGAACTATGGGTGTTAACCACATAAAGATGTGAACTATTGATGTTAAATCACATGGCGATGTGAACTAAATTATTGACTCTAGTGCAAGTGTGAGACTGAAGGAAATAAGCCCTACAGGCAATAATAAAGTTATTATTTATTTCCTTATTTCATGAAAAATGTTTATTATTCATGCTAGAATTGTATTAAGCGGAAACTTAGTACATGTGTGAATACATAGACAAACAGAGTTTCACTAGTATGCCTCTACTTGACTAGCTCATTGAATCAAAGATGATTATGTTTCCTAACCATAGACATGAGTTGTCATTTGATTAATGGGATCACATCATTAGAGAATGATCTGATTGACTTGACCCATTCCGTTAGCTTAGCACTTGATCGTTTAGTTTACTACTATTGCTTTCTCCATGACTTATACATGTTCCTATGACTATGAGATTATGCAACTCCCGAATACTGGAGGAACACTTTGTGTGCTACCAAACGTCACAACGTAACTGGGTGATTATAAAGATGCTCTACAGGTGTCTCTGATGTTGTTCCTTGAGTTGGCATAGATCGAGATTAGGATTTGTCACTCCGATTGTCGGAGAGGTATCTCTGGGCCCTCTCGGTAATGCACATCACTATAAGCCTTGCAAGCAATATGACCAATGAGTTAGTTGCGGGATGATGCATTATGAAACGAGTAAAGAGACTTGCCGGTAACAAGATTGAACTAGGTATTGAGATACCGACGATCGAATCTCGGGCAAGTAACATATCGATGACAAAGCGAACAACGTATGTTGTTATGCGGTTCGAGCGATAAAGATCTTCGTAGAATATGTAGGAGCCAATATGGGCATCCAGGTTCCGCTATTGGTTATTGAATAGAGAGGTGTCTTGGTCTTGTCTACATAGTTCTCAAACCCGTAGGGTCCGCACGCTTAACGTGCGTTGACGATATTGTACTATATCAGTTATGTATGTTGGTAACCGAATGTTGTTCAGAGTCCCGGATGAGATCACGGACATGACAAGGAACTCGGGAATGGTCCGGAGATAAAGTTTGATATATGGGATAATAGAGTTTGGTCTCCGGAAGGGTTCCAGAATTCACCGGAAGGGGTTCCGGATGTTTCCCGAAATGTTTGGATACGAGAACACTTTATTTGGGCCAAAGGGGAAAGCCCACAAGGCTTTTGGAAAGTGCAAAAGGAAGTTTTGCGGAGACCAGAGCCTAGACGCCACGAACCCTAGCGTCTAGGGGGTAGACGCCAGGAACCCTGGCATCTAGCTCTGGAGTCCGAGAAGGACTCTTGCCTTTCGGGCAAAACTGACTTAGTGGAGGCTTTTACTCCAAGTTCCGACCCCAGGGTTCAACATATAAATAGAGGGGCAGGACTAGCACCAAAGAAAGATCAAGAAACACCAAGCCGTGTGCCGGCAGCCCCGTCCCATCTAGTTTATCCTCTGTCATAGTTTCCGTAGTGCTTAGGCGAAGCCCTGCGGAGATTGTTCTTCACCAACACCGTCACCATGCCGTCGTGCTGTCGGAACTCATCAACTACTTCGCACGTCTTGCTGGATCAAGAAGGCGAGGACGTCATCGAGCTGAACGTGTGCTGCCCGTGGAGGTGATGTACGTTTGATACTTGATCGGGACGGATCGTGAAGGTGTACGACTACATCAACCGTGTTGATAAACGCTTCCGCTTACGGTCTACCAGGGTACATAGACAACACTCTCTCTCCCCTCTCGTTGCTATGCATCACCATGATCTTGCGTGTGCGTAGGAATTTTTTTGAAACTACTACGTTCCCCAACTGTTGCAACTATCATCACAACAAGATGGCAACTGCCATCACATTTTTTTGCCATGTTGCATTTCATTCGGCAACACATGGCAACTGGAGTGGATACAACATGGCAACTGTAGTTCAACCCACATGGCAACTTCAGTTGTTGTCATGTGGCAACTATAGTGCATTACACCTAGCAACTGCAATTGCCTTCACATGGCAACTCCCTAATTTTGCACCTACATTTCACATTCTACACCCTTTCTTTACACAATTAACTTGATGGCAACTAACACATTGTACATCATGATGGAAACTATTACAGATAGATGGCAACTCTTTCTTTAGTTGTTTGTTCACACGTGTCGTCCACAGTTGTTTTATACATTTGCAGTCACATTTTATGACACATGGCAACTGCAGTTGTCCAGGCATGGCAACTGCAGCTGTCCAGGCATGGCAACCGCAGCTGCCCAGGCATGGCAACTGCAGCTGTCTAGGCATGCTGGTTCTCCTAATTCAGTATCCACAACTTCACTTCATGGACTCACCTGTGTATGATGTCGATGGCAGGAACATGGTTGTCGCCTGATGCCACGTGCTGCATGAAGGTCCTACATTTTTTCCGATATAACTCGTGAGTCTTTTGTCATCCTTTGCATGTTTAATTTTCATGTCCACACCAGTATGTTTCTTTTACGTATGCATTACCTTGATTTGCCACATTAGCTACTTGAAGTTGGTTGCCCGTACATTTGTCAGTGTTAGCGCCCTGTGACTGGACTTGCCATGGTGCCCCCCTGAATGTGTTTTGGTCATAAGAACCTGCGAAAAATGACATTGTAGGACATAAGTAGAATGACATCTTCATCACCGCAAACATGGCAAATGTTATTTTTTTTGTTATCATGCATTGTAGCGATGCCCGCGTACTGCTCTAGTAGTGGCAACAACGGCCCTGCAGAAATGAGTTGACTGTACTTTGCTGCATCCCAAGGGGGCGTTTCCCGGCCTTTGAGAAAACCAAGGATCAGTGCCGTCTTCGTGATTCATTCTTCCCTGTTTTGTTTCTGCCAATGTGTTTTCAGTCACTGCATGAACAAGAACGCATCAACAATCCGCAAAAAATGCATTGTTTGTTGTTTGCACGTAGAAGATAACACGACAATCTTATCACGTTTCCTGCATAGGCAACCAACACATCATGGCAAGTAGGACATGCACATCCACTCTCCCTTCTGAAATCTGGGTGCCAGCTATCATTTTTAAGCGTTGGCAACAGCCAATAAAATAGGATGGCAAGCAACAAGATAACATGGTGGCAGTTAACGGCAACGATAGGTGGCAACTGATGTTAGACACAAGTGGCAATTATTTTTCCTACCTCCCTATGCCAAATTTCTCCTTTATCTCCCTATTTTTAGTGATTGCTACGCATCCTTCATTACCAACTACTCGCACCAAGCCAACCGAGAATCTTAGCTCAACTCTAGCATTGTACATGGCAGATCTGGCGTATGTTGGTTGGCAAATGGGAATACACACAAATCCGTGGGGTGTTTTCCCCTGATAGCGTTGATCCAGTCGCCATCTTCGTTGGCAAATTTGCAATTTCAAATTTCTGGCCAGAAGAAGGACGAGAAACAGAAGGAGATCAGAGATTCACATGGTTTTAGTTGGTCGTCTTGGGAGGGCGGGGTTGGGGGGTGGTTAGCGGTGGGAAGGCGCTATGGATCTGCTCTGGTTTCCATGGCAACCAGAGAAGGAATGCGATGGAGGTAGGGGATCCAGAGGTAGGAGAAGACGGCAGCGGGTCGGACTGGGGATCGAAAGGAGGCCAGGATGACTAGCATGCTGGGTTGTGCGGGCAGCGCGGTCGTTTGCCTGGATGTGTGGGAGATTTTGCCACACACCGGACGTGCAGCCTGTGGCTGCGCGCACCCGTACGTGGTCGTGCGGGCGGTATCGTCTCCGTACCACACAGGGCGTGCGGCACAACCACCCGATACACCACACATGTGGCAGTTATCGGTGTCCAATATTTATGGGCATTTTACAGCAAGACATTGGAGATGCCCTTTAGTTGTATACCTATATTAATTACCTAGAAATTCATTTAGGGCTTTAAAAAATGAATGTAAAAAACAGTGGCGGGCATTAAAATCACATGCCACTCATAAGCAAAATAACCTAAAAGCCCAGGAAAGCACACTTACACCATTCTAGGTCCTAAACTTTACCCTAACCGCTCCCGTCCCTCACTTTCTCCACCGGAGGGCTCCCACATCTCTCATATCTCCCTCCTGCGGTGACCTTGCTGCCGCCACCATCTCTGGCCCATTCCGACAAGCCCCGTCCACTCCCGCCGCCGCCAAGAACAACCACGAGTTCCTCTCTCGAAGATCTACCAGCTCTGCCCCTTGAATTTGGTTGTCCCCAACCTCCAGAGCCCCCGGGCGATCACAACCACGGCTAGGGTTTCGGGTGCGGTGGTCGCATTCGACGCCGATGCCTCTGGCTAGTCTTCTCCGACGCCGCCCATCGGGCGGATCCGCCTTCTATTCTCCGACCGACGATGAACCACTCCATCAACAACAGTGCTAGTGGGCGGCTGCACATGACTGTCTAGAGGTCGCCGGAGAAGCCTTTGCCGCTCATGCGCTCGTCCTTCCGCCACTTTACGGATCCGGGAGCGCTGCCAACCATCATCATATCACGATGAGGACATATTCCAGATCTTTCCATCTACCCCCTCTTGTTCAACTCAACATTAGTTGAAAGAGATGGAGCAGGGCATGATTTCTTGGTAAAAGCAAAATACTGTATAGGTTTATGCATAGTTTTGTAATTTTGCAGCTCATGTACCAGAGATTTGTTTTTGCAAATCAAGAAAATAGCAGTGAATATACGGACACGGCATTTTAGTTTCAGGTCTGCATCCGAGGTGAGCAGTAAATTCATTTAAAATAGTAAAAATCAAAAGATCTTGAATTTTTTTTGTGATGCTAGATGCTGATGTGCGTGAACTCCTTGCCAAATTTCATGGAGTTTCGACATTTCGTAGCTCTCGAGAAAAAATACAAATTTTGGAGCTGTAAGAAAGTTTACCGTTCATGTACTGTTTTGACCGATTTTGTCTTTTTACCTTGAGCTCCTCAGATGTCTGAATAAGCTGAAATTTGGTACGAACGTCACGGATTGAAACTTCTTCCACCTAAAAAAATCAAGTATTTTTGAATTTTTTTTAAGTTACTATTCACCGGGTGCATATGAGCCTGGGCACCGAATTGAGTATCCATCAACATAGAAGTTTTAGGTCACTAATCGTAGCTAGTCAATGTTTCTTATAAGTCCAATGGGACAAATAAGTCAAATTGCTAGAAAATGGATTACACCATTAGGTCCACTTAGATTTAATATAACACCATCAAGAACAATAAAAACAATGAACTATAACCATCCTATTGGTTTTGCTATTTGGAGCTCCTCGGAGTTTTCATATGTGTTGCACTAAATATTTTGTAGTTCATAGAGTAACTTCTCAAGCTTGTAGGTGTTTACATGCTAAGAAATGATTTGTCCTGCTATGTATAAGATGCTAAATGTCCTCCCTGTCTAGCCCCCGTCCCGGTGGTGGGTCTAGCATCGTCAGTGCACGTGTGGAGGTATGTCTTTGGCGGATCTATTTTTGGTGGATATGCTCAAATTTTGTTGGGCGTTCTGTGGCGTCGCTGCCCTGGCGACCTCGGGAAGGAAGCGACGCTGCGCACGGACGGTCTCCATGTTGGTCGGCAACAATGGCGATGACGTTGGCGATGGTGCGACGGTGCGATGTCGAATTAATTTTGTGCTTTTGAAAGCTTGGCGCGGCGACGGTCGACGCCTTTACAAATCAATTTTTTTGTGCTTTTGAAAGTTCTTCATTTTTTGGCGTAGCATTCCTTATTGGAGATGTTGTTTGGTACACGGCGGTCGGGTGCCATGGCGAGTGGTGGGATGTAGATGGAGGGCGCAGCGATGGAGGATCATCTCATTCTGTTTCGGCTTATTGACTTCTTGCGGGTCCGAGATTCTTGCTGCTGGTTTTGTTTTTGACCAAAAAATTCAGTGCATTACCATGCATCTTTGATGTTGGTCGCGAGATATTATGGGTTTCACCTCTAGCCTACCCCAACTTGTTTGGGACTAAATGCTTTCTTGTTGTTCTTATTGTTGTTGTTGTTGTGGTTGTTGTTGTGTTTGTATCATGTGTCTTTCATGTCCTTATTATAACCGGATTCTGAAGGTAGGCAATCATCATTAGCTAGGTAGTTATACATGGTCTGCTTACTTAGCATAATCTGGAAGTATTAAATACAGTACTCAATATTAGTTGTCTTTTGCTTTGAGATGTGATGAGAAACTGAACCCTGATGTAGGGATGATGTGTGAAGGGCTAGAGGTTGTCAGGGAGCTCTACAAGTGGTTTGTCCGAACCATCTCATTCTACAACTTTTTTGATGTCCAACACAAACCTCAAAAGCCACATGATGTACATAGGACACTTGCAGATTAGAAGGGGGCACATCAAATAATTCCCATATATATTCTTCAAGTGCTTTTATATATTTTCTTGACAGGTGCTCTTGATTAGCTAAACCATGAAGACAATAGAGCAGAAGGGGTCACAAGCACAACGCGGATGTCTACTGGCCAGTGTTCATGTCCGTAAATTTTCCATTTGAACTTGTATGCATTCAAAAGTGAAGTGATGAAAGCATTCTGTTTGAATTATCCTTTACACTTTGGTGCTTATGGGAAAGCCTCGTCGATGATGGTTTTGATGGCGCCGGTGTGTAGGTTTGTTACGGCCGAATCTGTAGCCTTAGTCATAGTCGGGGCGTCTCTCTTGTCCATGCAAAAGAAACAAGAAGAAAGAAAGAAAAAGAAAAATAATAGTATAATCCTTATCCTGTAAAAGATAAACAAATAGAAAAAGGAATGAAAAATAAACAAATGGCATAACCTAACTTGATTTGATGGGTCCTACACATTCGAGAAGGAAAAAGGCTAATGCTCAGTGATCTATCTGAGCAATCGCATGGTTGTACTTCACCTCTTTTTCACAAGACCGCTTCACCACTAGGCCTAGTGCATAATAATTGGCCCATCTGCGGTAGCCTTGAGTTAGTAGCACATGCCCTACAACCCAAGGTGATGACGAGTGGTTGTATTAGTCCCACCTCGGGGAGGGGAGGAGGTTGGCACGAACATATAAAGCGGACTCTCACTTGCTCTCTAGAATGTTTAGTTAGTCTCATGTTGAGTCTAAATAGCACGTGCGCTCGCGTGGAATATTCGTGACTTAGACTTAGGACTTTGGACGCTTGGCGCGGCGACGGTCGACGCCTTTACAAATCAATTTTTTTGTGCTTTTGAAAGTTCTTCATTTTTTTGGCGTAGCATTCCTTATTGGAGGTGTTGTTTGGTATGCGGCGGTCGGGTGCCATGGCGAGTGGTGGGATGTAGATGCAGGGCGTAGTGATGGAGGATCATCTCGTTCTGTTTGGGATTATTGACTTCTTGCGTGTTTGAGTTCTTGCTGCTGGTTGTGTTTTTGACCAGAAAATTTAGTGCATTACCATGTGTCTTTGATGTTGGTCGCGAGATCTTATGGGTTTCACCTCTAGCCTACCCCAACTTGTTTGGGAATAATGCTTTCTTTTTGTTGTTATTGTTGTTGTTGTGGTTGTTGTTGTTGTGTTTGTATCATGTGTCTTTCATGTCCTTATTATAACCGGATTCTGAAGGTAGGCAATCATCATTAGCTAGGTAGTTATACATGGTCTGCTTACTTAGCATAATTTGGAAGTATTAAATACAATACTCAATATTAGTTGTCTTTTTCTTTGAGATGCGATGAGAAACTGAAGCCTGATGTAGGGATGATGTTTGAATGGCTAGAGGTTGTCAGGGAGCTCTACAAGTGGTTTGTCCGAACCATCTCATTCTACAACTTTTTTTGATGTCCAACACAAACCTCAAAAGCCACATGATGTACATAGCACAGTTGCAGATTAGAAGGGGTCACATCAAATAATTCCCATATATATTCTCCAAGTGCTTTTATATATTTTCTTGACAGGTGCTCTTTATTAGCTAAACCATGAAGACAATAGAGCAGAAGGGGCACAAGCACAACGCGGATGTCTACCGGCCAGTGTTCACGTCCGTAAATTTTCCATTTGAACTTGTATGCATTCAAAAGTGAAGTGATGAAAGCATTCTGTTTGAATTATCCTTTACACTTTGGTGCTTATGGGAAAGCCTCGTCGATGATGGTTTTGATGGCGCCGGTGTGCAGGTTTGTTACGGCCGAATCCGCAGCCTTAGTCACAGTCGGGGCGTCTCACTTGTCCTTGCGAAAGAAACAAATAGAAGAAAGAAAGAAAAAGAACAATAATAGTATAATCCTTATCCTATAAAAGATAAACAAATAGAAAAAGGAATGAAAAATAAACAAATGGCATAACCTAACTTGATTTGATGGGTCCTACACATTCGAGAAGGAAAAAGGCAAATGCTCAGTGATCTATCTGAGCAATCGCATGGTTGTACTTCACCTCTTTTTCACAAGACCGCTTCACCACTAGGCCCAGTGCACAGTAATTGGCCCATCGGCGGTAGCCTTGAGTTAGTAGCACATGCCCTGCAACCCAAGGTGATGACGAGTGGTTGTATTAGTCCCACCTCGGGGAGGGGAGGAGGTTGGCACCAACATATAAGGCAGACTCTCACTTGCTCTCTAGAATGTTTAGTTAGTCTCATGTTGAGTGTAAATAGCGCGTGTGCTCGCGTGGAATATTCGTGACTTAGACTTAGGACTTTGGACGCTTGGCGCCGCGACGGTCGACGCCTTTTCAAATCAATTTTTTTTGTGCTTTTGAAAGTTCTTCATTTTTTTGGCGTAGCATTCCTTGTTGGAGGTGTTGTTTGGTACGCGGTGGTCGGGTGCCACGGCGAGTGGTGGGATGTAGATGGAGGGCGCAGCGATGGAGGATCATCTCGTTCTGTTTGGGCTTATTGACTTCTTGCGCGTCCGAGATTCGTGTTGCTGGTTGTGTTTTTGACCAGAAAATTCAGTGCATTACCATGCGTCTTTGATGTTGGTCGCGAGATCTTATGGGTTTCACCTCTAGCCTACCCCAACTTGTTTGGGAATAAATGCTTTCTTGTTGTTGTTATTGTTGTTGTTGTTGTGGTTGTTGTTGTGTTTGTATCATGTGTCTTTCATGTCCTTATTATAACCGGATTCTGAAGGTAGGCAATCATCATTAGCTAGGTAGTTATACATGGTCTGCTTACTTAGCATAATTTGGAAGTATTAAATACAATACTCAATATTAGTTTTCTTTTGCTTTGAGATGCGATGAGAAACAGAAGCCTGATGTAGGGATGTTGTGTGAAGGGCTAGAGGTTGTCAAGGAGCTCTACAAGTAGTTTGTCAGAACCATCTCATTCTACAACTTTTTTGATGTCCAACACAAACCGCAAAAGCTACATGATGTACATAGGACACTTGCAGATTAGAAGGGGGCACATCAAATAATTCCCATATATATTCTCCAAGTGCTTTTATATATTTTCTTGACAGGTGCTCTTTATTAGCTAAACCATGAAGACAATAGAGCAGAAGGGGGCACAAGCACAACGCGGATGTCTACCGGCCAGTGTTCACGTCCGTAAATTTTCCATTTGAACTTGTATGCATTCAAAAGTGAAGTGATGAAAGGATTCTGTTTGAATTATCCTTTACACTTTCGTGCTTATGGGAAAGCCTCGTCGATGATGGTTTTGATGGCGCCGGTGTGCAAGTTTGTTACGGCCGAATCCGCAGCCTTAGTCACAGTCGGGGCATCTCTCTTGTCCTTGCAAAAGAAACAAATAGAAGAAAGAAAGAAAAAGAAAAATAATAGTATAATCCTTATCCTATAAAAGATAAACAAATAGAAAAAGGAATGAAAAATAAACAAATGGCATAACCTAACTTGATTTGATGGGTCCTACACATTCGAGAAGGAAAAAGGCAAATGCTCAGTGATCTATCTGAGCAATCGCATGGTTGTACTTCACCTCTTTTTCACAAGACCGCTTCACCACTAGGCCCAGTGCACAGTAATTGGCCCATCGGCGGTAGCCTTGAGTTAGTAGCACATGCCCTGCAACCCAAGGTGATGACGAGTGGTTGTATTAGTCCCACCTCGGGGAGGGGAGGAGGTTGGCACCAACATATAAGGCAGACTCTCACTTTCTCTCTAGAATGTTTAGTTAGTCTCATGTTGAGTCTAAATAGCGCATGTGCTCGCGTGGAATATTCGTGACTTAGACTTAGGACTTTGGACGCTTGTCGCGGCGACGGTCGACGCCTTTTCAAATCAATTTTTTTTGTGCTTTTGAAAGTTCTTCATTTTTTTGGCGTAGCATTCCTTATTGGAGGTGTTGTTTGGTATGCGGCGGCCGGGTGCCATAGCGAGTGGTGGGATGTAGATGGACTGCGCAGCGATGGAGGATCATCTCGTTCTGTTTGGGCTTATTGACTTCTTGCGTGTCCGAGATTCTTGCTGTTGGTTGTGTTTTTGACCAGAAAATTCAGTGCATTACCATGCGTCTTTGATGTTGGTCGCGAGATCTTATGGGTTTCACCTCTAGCCTACCCCAACTTTTTTGGGACTAAATGCTTTCTTGTTGTTGTTATTGTTGTTGTTGTTGTGGTTGTTGTTGTGTTTGTATCATGTGTCTTTCATGTCCTTATTATAACCGGATTCTGAAGGTAGGCAATCATCATTAGCTAGGTAGTTATACATGGTCTGCTTACTTAGCATAATTTGGAAGTATTAAATACAATACTCAATATTAGTTGTCTTTTGCTTTGAGATGCAATGAGAAACTGAAGCCTGATGTAGGGATGATGTGTGAAGGGCTAGAGGTTGTCAAGGAGCTCTACAAGTGGTTTGTCCGAACCATCTCATTCTACAACTTTTTTGATGTCCAACACAAACCTCAAAAGCCACATGATGTACATAGGACACTTGCAGATTAGAAGGGGGCACATCAAATAATTCCCATATATATTCTCCAAGTGCTTTTATATATTCTTGACAGGTGCTCTTGATTAGCTAAACCATGAAGACAATAGAGCAGAAGGGGGCACAAGCACAACGTGGATGTCTACCGGCCAGTGTTCACGCCCGTAAATTTTCCATTTGAACTTGTATGCATTCAAAAGTGAAGTGATGAAAGGATTCTGTTTGAATTATCCTTTACACTTTGGTGCTTATGGGAAAGCCTCGTCGATGATGGTTTTGATGGCGCCGGTGTGCAAGTTTGTTACGGCAGAATCCGCAGCCTTAGTCACAGTCGGGGCGTCTCTCTTGTCCTTGCAAAAGAAACAAATAGAAGAAAGAAAGAAAAAGAAAAATAATAGTATAATACTTATCCTATAAAAGATAAACAAATAGAAAAAGGAATGAAAAATAAACAAATGGCATAACCTAACTTGATTTGATGGGTCCTACACATTCGAGAAGGAAAAAGGCAAATGCTCAGTGATCTATCTGAGCAATCGCATGGTTGTACTTCACCTGTTTTTCACAAGACCGCTTCACCACTAGGCCCAGTGCACAATAATTGGCCCATCTGCGGTAGCCTTGAGTTAGTAGCACATGCCCTGCAACCCAAGGTGATGACGAGTGGTTGTATTAGTCCCACCTCGGGGAGGGGAGGAGGTTGGCACCAACATATAAGGCAGACTCTCACTTGCTCTCTAGAATGTTTAGTTAGTCTCATGTTGAGTCTAAATAGTGCGTGTGCTCGCGTGGAATATTCGTGACTTAGACTTAGGACTTTGGACGCTTGGCGCGGCGACGGTCGACGCCTTTTCAAATCAATTTTTTTGTGCTTTTGAAAGTTCTTCATATTTTTGGCGTAGCATTCCTTATTGGAGGTGTTGTTTGGTACGCGGCGGTCGGGTGCCATAGCGAGTGGTGGGATGTAGATGGACTGCGCAGCGATGGAGGATCATCTCGTTCTGTTTGGGCTTATTGATTTCTTGCGCGTCCGAGATTCTTGCTGCTGGTTGTGTTTTTGACCAGAAAATCCAGTGCATTACCATGCGTCTTTGATGTTGGTCGCGAGATCTTATGGGTTTCACCTCTAGCCTACCCCAACTTGTTTGGGACTAAATGCTTTCTTGTTGTTGTTATTGTTGTTGTTGTTGTGGTTGCTGTTGTGTTTGTATCATGTGTCTTTCATGTCCTTATTATAACCGGATTCTGAAGGTAGGCAATCATCATTAGCTAGGTAGTTATACATGGTCTGCTTACTTAGCATAATTTGGAAGTATTAAATATAGTACTCAATATTAGTTGTCTTTTGCTTTGAGATGCGATGAGAAACTGAAGCCTGATGTAGGGATGATGTGTGAAGGGCTAGAGGTTGTCAAGGAGCTCTACAAGTGGTTTGTCCGAACCATCTCATTCTACAACTTTTTTGATGTCCAACACAAACCTCAAAAGCCACATGATGTACATAGGACACTTGCAGATTAGAAGGGGGCACATCAAATAATTCCCATATATATATTCTTCAAGTGCTTTTATATATTTTCTTGACAGGTGCTCTTGATTAGCTAAACCATGAAGACAATAGAGCAGAAGGGGGCACAAGCACAACGCGGATGTCTACCGGCCAGTGTTCACGTCCGTAAATTTTCAATTGAACTTGTATGCATTCAAAAGTGAAGTGATGAAAGGATTCTGTTTGAATTATCCTTTACACTTTGGTGCTTATGGGAAAGCCTCGTCGATGATGGTTTTGATGGCGCCAGTGTGCAAGTTTGTTACGACCGAATCCGCAGCCTTAGTCACCGTCGGGGCGTCTCTCTTGTCCTTGCAAAAGAAACAAATAGAAGAACGAAAGAAAAAGAAAAATAATAGTATAATCCTTGTCCTATAAAAGATAAACAAATAGAAAAAGGAATGAAAAATAAACAAATGTGTGACACTCCAAAATTTTTGTGGTTTTTGTTCTCAGCAAGAGCCTTGCTTGGTTTAAAGAAGGTCATTTAAATCCTTCTTAAAAACCTCTCTTCTGAGTTTTCCCTCTAAAAATCTTTTCTTGGATTTAGTTTCTTCTAAAAAGAACACCTTTTTGGTTTTGGGCTTTTCTTTGGTTTCTATCCCTTCCTGTTTTTACCATACCTCTTATGGTAAAATTCTCCCAAAACCCCTCCTTCCACTTTGGGATAACCCAAACATGCTGTCCCAACTAGTTAAATCCATTTTTGGATTTTATCTCATTTATTTCTTTTTCCAAAACAATTTTGTCCTTTATTTTGAGCCTAGGTAATTTGCAAAGCAAGTACCTTAATGCCTTTGAACTTTGGTCTCAAATCAACTCCTCTGGATAGTCCTTAGCACCCACAACCTAGAACCATCAAGATCCACTCTTCTTCTTTTCAAAATTTTGAAAATTCACCCTCTGCAAGTTTGGACCAGATTTGTAAAATTTGGTGAAATTCATATCTCCACTTCTCCAAAAATTCCACCAAAATTCAGGCAACCCCCAGTGCAATGAGAGACCACTCCACCAAAAACCAGCTCAAGGAAAAATCCCTACATGCCAAAATCATTCTGTCGAACACCTGGCCTGCACTGTTACTGTACATCTTCAGAAAGTTCAGTAAGTACAGTGTCGTTTCTTCGTCAGAGTTCAGTCACGCGTCGACCGTGCGCCTGGCGCGTTGCGCACGACTCCACCTCCCTGTCCGGAGCACCACACGCGCTCTTGTCTCGTTCCTGGCATCGGTGGCGCCCTGGCCCGCCTGCGCCGGCGTGTTTCGCGGCGGCAGAACCCCGTGGCGGCCGACAGGGGGGCACCCTGCGGCACAACGCTGTTCGGCACCGCCCAAATCATCTGAGAGCTCCGCGTGGCCATCTCCCTTGCTAGCGCACACATGCAGCACCGTCGTCGTGGCCTGGCACGCACAAGGTGTGCTCTCTGCCGCCGACGTGCCGTACGGCCGTTCTGTCGGGGACAGGCCGTAACCACCCTTGCCATGGTTGGTTAGGCACTGGGGTGGAACCAGTGATCCGTCTAGAGGATGCTCAAGCCCTTAAACCAGCCGTCCAGCCACAGCGCCGCCGTAATCGCTCGCCGGACTTATCCCGTTCACGGCAACCGCCTCGGGCCGGCTATAAATAGCGCCTCCGAGCTCGCTCTCACCCCAGCACAACTCCACCACCTCACTAGACCCCGCCCAACCACTGGAAGAGTCTTGAGAGGCCCTTCTTCCTCCACTCCGGCCACCTCCGTCCGCCTCGGGCTCCGGCAGCGTTCTCTCCGGTGAGAACTCCTCCACTGCCCTAGACTTTCCCGTAGTCTCATGGCACCTCTAGGAGACTAACCCCCACTCCAATTTGACCCCCGCAGCTCTCTCCGGCGAGGTCCACGACTACCAGAACCACCGTCCGCCAGAGCAAGGGCCGCCGTCGACACAGTGCTCGCCGGCGACCACCACCACTACCCACCAACGCGAAAGGACGTACCACCCGATCCCCTTGCCTCGCCGTGGATCACCGTCGGCGACCACCACAGCTCTCGGGTGCCGTCGAGCCCCGTCTCCCTCGTTTGAATATTCAAACCTGATGGGTGGGACCCGCCTGTCAGTCTCTCATTCTTTTCTTTTAAACGAATCGTTTTCTGGACTTTTGTGAAGCACCCCTGGGAGTTTTCTGTTTCATTACAGAAAGGTCCCTGGATCAAAACCCTTATAACTTTTAAACAGGAAAGGATTTTTGTGTGATTCTTTTTCTGTTCTCTTTAAAAATTTTTCTAGTTTTTATCAGATTTATTTGGAAATTAGTTGGATTACGTTTTGTGCACCTCGCGGTATTTACGTTACGTGTGTATTTTCTTATACCGTAGATACTGGAAGAGGTGACGGAGCCGCGAACTTCACCCAGTTAGACTCCGACTACTCCGAACCAGGGAAGCATGTTTGAACTCTTGATATGATGAGTGTTTGTTGCATTTTTGCATTTTTGAGTTTCATGGCATGTTTATGAACATTTCTTGAATGTTATACTTCATGCACAGAAGTGGAAAGTAAGTTTCGGAAAGCCATATGTTGTTGGATACATATTTGCATGTCCATGTGATGGCATGAGGATGGGTAAGATGGCAGTGTTGTGGCTGGCCAGTCTTATGCCAGTCTATTTGACTTCAGTGTCATCGTGAATCAAATCACATTCCCATTCATTTCCTTCCTGTACTGCCACATGTTTTCCGCAGGGAATATGGCTTAGTAAGTTGCAAACCGTTTTCCTGGTACACACCAAGCAGAGAGGCCGGGATGAGGGTTCCACGGCCCTGGATTAAAGCCCGTCATCCGGTCAGGGGGCATGGGTGTTTCCGGTTTGGACCGAGAGGGGGGCACCCCTTAGAGCGCGCGTTTAGAAATTTGATCCCATGCTATTCGAGGTTGTGACCTCCCCGTCTCGAAGTTTTTCTTGGACGTTGTCTAGGGAGATTCCTGGCATTGTGAGGTGGAATGGGTGTGTACTGGTTAAATGTGTTTCTACCGAAATACCATAAACGAAACTAGTCCTTCGTGGCTACGGAAATCCGTTGGCTGTGGTCAGTTAGTACAAACTCTACAGAGTGACAAATCCTTTAACTCATCTTGTACATGTCCAAGTACTGTGTTCATCTTATCTTGTTAGATATCAGCCTCAGTGACAAGGACTCGGTGGACTACATGAGTTTTAAAAATCCGGTTAAAAGTTTATTCCTGTGAATGGACTAACCCGTTATTTACTTTTGATATAAGCCCTTTCTGTGATGTCGCTCAGACGTCCGACTGTGGCAGACTTGTTATTTACATTTGATATAAGCCCTTTTTGTGATGCCGCTCAGACGTCCGACTGTGGCAGACTTGTTATTTACATTTGATATAAGCCCTTTCTGTGATGTCGCTCAGACGTCCGACTGTGGCAGACTTGTTATTTACATTTGATACAAGCCCTTTCTGTGACGTCGCTCAGATGTCCGACTGTGGCATTTCTTTTACAGGCCCTTTCTGTGACGTCGCTCAGACGTCTGACTGTGGCATTTATTTCATAAGCCCTTTCTGCGATGTCGCTCAGACGTCCGAATGTGGCATTTCTTTTATAAGCCCTCGCTACGATGTCGCTTAGACGTCCGAATGTGGCATTTCTCTTATAAGCCCTTTCTACGATGTCGCTCAGATGTCCGACTGTGGCATTTCTTTCATAAGCCCTTTATTTGGTGTCGCTTAGACGCCCGACTGCGGCATGAGTTTTAATTGTTTACCTTTCGAGGCGTCGCTCCAGACACCCGATCGGTTTTTGGTTATTTGTTTTACTTTCAAGTCATGCAAAAATATTATTTTTGGAATGAGCATCATTATTTTTGTTCATGACGCATTCATGCATACATTTATTATATCTTTTGTCCGAACTGTCTTGCGAGTACTTTCAAAGTACTCACCTGGCTTGTTGATTTGGCCAGATGTTGATGAAGGCAATCTCATGGATGAAGAGTTCGATAGCGAGTCCGATGCCTAGAGGAGTCCCAGTCAGTCCCGTGCGATCCTGCATTTGGTCACTGTATTATATCCGCTTCCGCCACCCCAGAAATAAATACATCGAGCCTCACCTCGACGCTCGATGAACCGCCAGTTAGGAGTCAAGTTATCCACCACCACTTTTATCTCGAGCTAGTGGCATGTCACCACACCCCTGTGTCATAACCGCCCTTATGTAAGATATTGGCGAGTTTGTAATAAACTGTTGAGCAGCCTCAGCTCAACCCTGTAATATATTTAATGCTACTGGTCCTCTATTTATCAAGTATTTGTCTACCAGTGAGGATAAGTTTTCCTATACTGGGATCTAAAGATCGATTTTCTCAATAAGTATTTTATTGAAAAAACCGGTCGTGACAAAATGGCATAACCTAACTTGATTTGATGGGTCCCACACATTCGAGAAGGAAAAAGGCAAATGCTCAGTGATCTATCTGAGCAATCGCATGGTTGTACTTCATCTCTTTTTCACAAGACCGCTTCACCACTAGGCCTAGTGCACAATAATTGGCCCATCTGCGGTAGCCTTCAGTTAGTAGCACATGCCCTGCAACCCAAGGTGATGACGAGTGGTTGTATTAGTCCCACCTCGGGGAGGGGAGGAGGTTGGCACCAACATATAAGGCAGACTCTCACTTGCTCTCTAGAATGTTTAGTTAGTCTCTTGTTGAGTCTAAATAGTGCGTGCGCTCGCGTGGAATATTCGTGACTTAGACTTAGGACTTTGGACGCTTGGCGCGGCGACGGTCGACGCCTTTACAAATCAATTTTTTTTGTGCTTTTGAAAGTTCTTCATTTTTTTGGCGTAGCATTCCTTATTGGAGGTGTTGTTTGGTACGCGGCGGTCGGGTGCCATTGCGAGTGGTGGGATGTAGATGGAGGGCGCAGCGATGGAGGACCATGCGTCTTTGATGTTGGTCGCGAGAATTTATGGGTTTCACCTCTAGCCTACCGCAACTTGTTTGGGACTAAATGCTTTCTTGTTGTTGTTATTGTTGTTGTTGTTGTGGTTGTTGTTGTGTTTGTATCATGTGCCTTCCATGTCCTTATATAACCGGATTCTGAAGGTAGGCAATCATCACTAGCTAGGTAGTTATACATGGTCTGCTTACTTAGCATAATTTGGAAGTATTAAATACAGTACTCAATATTAGTTGTCTTTTGCTTTGAGATGCGATGGGAAACTGAAGCCGGATGTAGGGATGATGTGTGAAGGGCTAGAGGTTGTCAAGGAGCTCTACATGTGGTTTGTTCGAACCATCTCATTCTACAACTTTTTTAATGTCCAACACAAACCTCAAAAGCTACATGATGTACATAGGACACTTGCAGATTAGAAGGGGGCACATCAAATAATTCCCATACATATTCTTCAAGTGCTTTTATATATTTTCTTGACAGGTTCTCTTGATTAGCTAAACCATGAAGACAATAGAGCAGAAGGGGGCACAAGCACAACACGGATGTCTACCGGCCAGTGTTCACGTCCGTAAATTTTCCATTTGAACTTGTATGCATTCAAAAGTGAAGTGATGAAAGCATTCTATTTGAATTATCCTTTATAGTTTGGTGCTTATAGGAAAGCCTCGTCGATGATGGTTTTGATGGCGCTGGTGTGCAGGTTTGTTACGGCCAAATCCGCAGCCTTAGTCACAGTCGGGGTGTCTCTCTTGTCCTTGCAAAAGAAACAAATAGAAGAAAGAAAGAAAAAGAAAAATAATAGTATAATCCTTATCCTATAAAAGATAAACAAATAGAAACAGGAATGAAAAATAAACTAATGGCATAACCTAACTTGATTTGATGGGTCCTACACATTCGAGAAGGAAAAAGGAAAATGCTCAGTGATCTATCTGAGCAATCGCATGGTTGTACTTCACCTCTTTTTCACAAGACCGCTTCACCACTAGGCCTAGTGCACAATAATTAGCCCATCTGCGGTAGCCTTGAGTTAGTATCACATGCCCTGCAACCCAAGGTGATGACGAGTGGTTGTATTAGTCCCACCTCGGGGAGGAGAGGAGGTTGGCACCAACATATAAGGCAGACTCTCACTTGCTCTCTAGAATGTTTAGTTAGTATCATGTTGAGTCTAAATAGCGCGTGCGCTCGCGTGGAATATTCGTGACTTAGAATTAGGACTTTGGACGCTTGGCGCGGCGACGGTCGACGCCTTTACAAATCATCTTTTTTTGTGCTTTTGAAAGTTCTTCATTTTTTTGGCGTAGCATTCCTTATTGGAGGTGTTGTTTGGTACGCGGCGGTCGGGTGCCATTGCAAGTGGTGTGATGTAGATGGAGGGCGCAGCGATGGAGGATCATCTCGTTCTGTTCGGGCTTATTGACTTCTTGCGCGTCCGAGATTCTTGCTGCTGGTTGTGTTTTTGACCACAAAATTCAGTGCATTACCATGCGTCTTTGATGTTGGTCGCGAGATCTTATGGGTTTCACCTCTAGCCTACCCCAACTTGTTTGGGACTAAATGCTTTCTTGTTGTTGTTATAATTGTTGTTATTGTTGTTGTTGTTGTGTTTGTATCATGTGTCTTTCATGTCCTTATTATAACCAGATTCTGAAGGTAGGCAATCATCATTAGCTAGGTAGTTATACATGGTCTGCTTACTTAGCATAATTTGGAAGTATTAAATACAGTACTCAATATTAGTTGTCTTTTGCTTTGAGACGCGATGAGAAACTGAAGCATGATGTAGGGACGATGTGTGAAGAGCTAGAGGTTGTCAAGGAGCTCTACAAGTGGTTTGTCCAAACCACCTCATTCTACAACTTTTTTTATGTCCAACACAAACCTCAAAAGCCACATGATGTACATAGGACACTTGCAGATTAAAAGGGGGCACATCAAATAATTCCCATATATATTCTTCAAGTGCTTTTATATATTTTCTTGACAGGTGCTCTTGATTAGCTAAACCATGAAGACAATAGAGCAGAAGGGGGCACAAGCACAACGCGGATGTCTACCGGCCAGTGTTCACGTCCGTACATTTTCCATTTGAACTTGTATGCATTCAAAAGTGAAGTGATGAAAGCATTCTGTTTGAATTATCCTTTACACTTTGGTGCTTATGGGAAAGCCTCGTCGATGATGGTTTTGATGGCGCCGTGTGCAGGTTTGTTATGGCCGAATCCACAGCCTTAGTCACAGTCGGGGCGTCTCTTTTGTCCTTGCAAAAGAAACAAATAGAACAAAGAAAGAAAAAGAAAAATAATAGTATAATCCTTATCCTATAAAAGATAAACAAATAGAAAAAGTAATGAAAAATAAACAAATGGCATAACCTAACTTGATTTGATGGGTCCTACACATTCGAGAAGGAAAAGGCAAATGCTCAGTGATCTATCTGAGCAATCGCATGGTTGTACTTCACCTCTTTTTCACAAGACCGCTTCACCACTAGGCCTAGTGCACAATATTTGGCCCATCTGCGGTAGCCTTGAGTTAGTAGCACATGCCCTGCAACCCAAGGTGATGACGAGTGGTTGTATTAGTCCCACCTCGGGGAGGGGAGGAGGTTGGCACCAACATATAAGGCAGACTCTCACTTGCTCTCTAGAATGTTTAGTTAGTCTCATGTTGAGTCTAAATAGCGCGTGCGCTCGCGTGGAATATTCGTGACTTAGACTTGGGACTTTGGACACTTGGCACGGCGACGGCCGACGCCTTTACAAATCAATTTTCTTGTGCTTTTGAAAGTTCTTCATTTTTTTGGCGTAGCATTCCTTATTGGAGGTGTTGTTTGGTACGCGGCGGTCGGGTGCCATAGCGAGTGGTGGGATGTAGATGGAGGGTGCAGCGATGGAGGATCATCTCGTTCTGTTTGGGCTTATTGACTTCTTGTGCGTCCGAGATTCTTGCTGCTGGTTGTGTTTTTGACCAGAAAATTCAGTGCATTACCATGCGTCTTTGATGTTGGTCGTGAGATCTTCTGGGTTTCACCTCTAGCCTACCCCAACTTTTTTGGGACTAAAAGCTTTCTTGTTGTTGTTATTATTGTTGTTGTTGTGGTTGTTGTTGTGTTTGTATCATGTGTCTTTCATGTCCTTATTATAACCGGATTCTGAAGGTAGGCAACCATCATTAGCTAGGTAGTTATACATGGTCTGCTTAATTAGCATAATTTGGAAGTATTAAATACAGTACTCAATATTAGTTGTCTTTTGCTTTGAGATGCGATGAGAAACTGAAGCCTGATGTAGGGATGATGTGTGAAGGGCTAGAGGTTGTCAAGTTGCTCTACAAGTGGTTTGTCCGAACCATCTCATTCTACAACTTTTTTGATGTCCAACACAAACCTCAAAAGCCACATGATGTACATAGGACACTTGCAGAATAGAAGGGGGCACATCAAATAATTCCCATATATATTCTTCAAGTGCTTTTATATATTTTCTTGATAGGTGCTCTTGATTAGCAAAACCATGAAGACAATAGAGCAGAAGGGGGCACAAGCACAACGCGGATGTCTACCGGCCAGTGTTCACGTCCGTTAGTTTTCCATTTGAACTTGTATGCATTCAAAAGTGAAGTGATGAAAGCATTCTGTTTGAATTATCCTTTACACTTTGGTGCTTATGGGAAAGCCTCGTCGATGATGGTTTTGATGGCGCCGGTGTGCAGGTTTGTTACGGCCGAATCCGCAGCCTTAGTCACAGTCGGGGCGTCTCTCTTGTCCTTGCAAAAGAAACAAATAGAAGAAAGAAAGAAAAAGAAAAATAATAGTATAATCCTTATCCTATAAAAGATAAACAAATAGAAAAAGGAATGAAAAATAAACAAATGGCATAACCTAACTTGATTTGATGGGTCCTACACATTCGAGAAGGAAAAAGGCAAATTCTCAGTGATCTGTCTGAGCAATCGCATGGTTGTACTTCACCTCTTTTTCACAAGACCGCTTCACCACTAGGCCTAGTGCACAATAATTGGCCCATATGCGGTAGCCTTGAGTTAGTAGCACATGCCCTGCAACCCAAGGTGATGACGAGTGGTTGTATTAGTCCCACCTCGGGGAGGGGAGGAGGTTGGCACCAACATATAAGGCAGACTCTCACTTGCTCTCTAGAATGTTTAGTTAGTCTCTTGTTGAGTCTAAATAGCGCGTGCGCTCGCGTGGAATATTCGTGACTTCGACTTAGGACTTTGGACGCTTGGCGCGGCGACGGTCGACCCCTTTACAAATCAATTTTTTTGTGCTTTTGAAAGTTCTTCATTTTTTTTGGCGTAGCATTCCTTATTGGAGGTGTTGTTTGGTACGCAGCGGTCGGGTGCCATGGCGAGTGGTGGGACGTAGATGGAGGGCGCAGCAATGGAGGATCATCTCGTTCTGTTTGGGCTTATTGACTTCTTGCGCGTCCGAGATTCTTGCTGCTGGTTGTGTTTTTGACTAGAAAATTCAGTGCATTTCCATGCGTCTTTGATGTTGGTCGCGAGATCTTATGGGTTTCACCTCTAGCCTACCCAACTTGTTTGGGACTAAATGCTTTCTTGTTGTTGTTATTGTTGTTGTTGTTGTGGTTGTTGTTGTGTTTGTATCATGTGTCCTTCATGTCCTTATTATAACCTGATTCTGAAGGCAGGCAATCATCATTAGCTAGGTAGTTATACATGGTCTGCTTACTTAGCATAATTTGGAAGTATTAAATATAGTACTCAATATTAGTTGTCTTTTGGTTTGAGATGCGATGAGAAACTGAAGCCAGATGTAGGGCTGATGTGTGAAGGGCTAGAGGTTGTCAAGGAGCTCTACAAGTGGTTTGTCCGAACCATCTCATTCTACAACTTTTTTGATGTCCAACACAAACCTCAAAAGCCACATGATGTACATAGGACACTTGCAGATTAGAAGGGGGCACATCAAATAATTCCCATATATATTCTTCAAGTGCTTTTATTTATTTTCTGGATAGGTGCTCTTGATTAGCTAAACCATGAAGACAATAGAGCAGAAGGGGGCACAAGCACAACGCGGATGTCTACCGGCCAGTGTTCACCTCCGTAAGTTTTCCATTTGAACTTGTTTGCATTCAAAAGTGAAGTGATGAAAGCATTCTGTTTGAATTATCCTTTACACTTTGGTGCTTATGGGAAAGCCTCGTCGATGATGGTTTTGATGGCGCCGGTGTGCAGGTTTGTTACGGCCGAATCCGCAGCCTTAGTCACAGTCGGGGCGTCTCTCTTGTCCTTGCAAAAGAAACAAATAGAAGAAAGAAAGAAAAAGAAAAATAATAGTATAATCCTTATCCTATAAAAGATAAACAAATAGAAAAAGGAATGAAAAATAAACAAACGGCATAACCTAACTTGATTTGATGGGTCCTACACATTCGAGAAGGAAAAAGGCAAATGCTCAGTGATCTATCTGAGCAATCACATGGTTGTACTTCACCTCTTTTTCACAAGACCGCTTCACCACTAGGCCTAGTGCACAATAATTGGCCCATCTGCGGTAGCCTTGAGTTAGTAGCACATGCCCTGCAACCCAAGGTGATGACGAGTGGTTGTATTAGTCCCACCTCGGGGAGGGGAGGAGGTTGGCACCAACATATAAGGCAGACTCTCACTTGCTCTCTAGAATGTTTAGTTAGTCTCATGTTGAGTCTAAATAGCGCGTGCGCTCGCGTGGAATATTCGTGACTTAGACTTAGGACTTTGGACGCTTGGCGCGGCGACGGTCGACGCCTTTACAAATCAATTTTTTTTGTGCTTTTGAAAGTTCTTCATTTTTTCTGGCGTAGCATTCCTTATTGGAGGTGTTGTTTGGTACGCGGCGATCGGGTGCCATGGCGAGTGGTGGGACGTAGATGGAGGGTGCATCGATGGAGGATCATCTCATTCTGTTTGGGCTTATTGACTTCTTGCGCATCCGAGAATCTTGCTGCTGGTTGTGTTTTTGACCAGAAAATTCAGTGCATTACCATGCGTCTTTGATGTTGGAAGCGAGATCTTATGGGTTTCACCTCTAGCCTACCCCAACTTGTTTGGGACTAAATGCTTTCTTGTTGTTGTTATTGTTGTTGTTTTGGTGGTTGTTGTTTTGTTTGTATCATGTGTCTTTCATGTCCTTATTATAACCGGATTCTGAAGGTAGGCAATCATCATTAGCTAGGTAGTTATACATGGTCTGCTTACTTAGCATAATTTGGAAGTATTAAATACAGTACTCAATATTAGTTTTCTTTTGCTTTGAGATGCGATGAGAAACTGAAGCCTGATGTAGGGATGATGTGTGAAGGGCTAGAGGTTGTCAAGGAGCTCTACAAGTGGTTTGTCCGAACCATCTCATTCTACAACTTTTTTGATGTCCAACACAAACCTCAAAAGCCACATGATGTACATAGGACACTTGCAGATTAGAAGGGGGCACATCAAATAATTCCCATATATATTCTTCAAGTGCTTTTATATATTTTCTTGACAGGTGCTCTTGATTAGCTAAACCATGAAGACAATAGAGCAAAAGGGAGCACAAGCACAACGCGGATGTCTACCGGCCAGTGTTCACGTCCATAAATTTTCCATTTTAACTTGTATGCATTCAAAAGTGAAGTGATGAAAGCATTCTGTTTGAATTATCCTTTACACTTTGGTGCTTATCGGAAAGCCTCGTCGATGATGGTTTTAATGGCGCCGGTGTGCAGGTTTGTTACGGCCGAATCCGCAGCCTTAGCCACAGTCGGGGCGTGTCTCTTGTCCTTACAAAAGAAACAAATAGAAGAAAGAAAGAAAAAGAAAAATAATAGTATAATCCTTATCCTCTAAAAGATAAACAAATAGAAAAAGGTATGAAAAATAAACAAATGGCATAACCTAACTTGATTTGATGGGTCCAAGACATTCGAGAAGGAAAAAGGCAAATGCTGAGTGATCTATCTGAGCAATCGCATGGTTGTACTTCACCTCTTTTTCACAAGACCGCTTCACCACTAGGCCTAGTGCACAATAATTGGCCCATCTGCGGTAGCCTTGAGTTCGTACCACATGCCCTGCAACCCAAGGTGATGACGAGTGGTTGTATTAGTCCCACCTCGGGGAGGGGAGGAGGTTGGCACAAACATATAAGGCAGACTCTCACTTGCTCTCTAGAATGTTTAGTTAGTCTCATGTTGAGTCTAAATAGCGTGTGCGCTCGCGTGGAATATTCATGACTTAGACTTAAGACTTTGGACGCTTGGCGCGGCGACGGTCGACGCCTTTACAAATCAATTTTTTTGTGCTTTTGAAAGTTCTTCATTTTTTTGGCGTAGCATTCCTTATTGGAGTTGTTGTTTGGTACGCGGCGGTCGTGTGCCATGGCGAGTGGTGGCATGTAGATGGAGGGCGCAGCGATGGAGGATCATCTCGTTCTGTTTGGGCTTATTGACTTCTTGCGTCCGAGATTCTTGCTGTTGGTTGTGTTTTTGACCAGAAAATTCTGTGCATTACCATGCGTCTTTGATGTTGGTCTTGAGATCTTATGGGTTTCACCTCTAGCCTACCCCAACTTGTTTGGGACTAAATGCTTTCTTGTTGTTGTTATTGTTGTTGTTTTTGTGGTTGTTGTTATGTTTGTATCATGTGTCTTTCATGTCCTTATTATAACCGGATTCTGAAGTTAGGCAATCATCATTAGCTAGGTAGTTATACATGGTCTGCTTACTTAGCATAATTTGGAAGTATTAAATACAGTACTCAATATTAGTTGTCTTTTGCTTTGATATGCTATGAGAAACTGAAGCCTGATGTAGGGATGATGTGTGAAGGGATAGAGGTTGTCAAGGAGCTCTACAAGTGGTTTGTCCGAACCATCTCATTCTACAACTTTTTTGATGTCCAACACAAACCTCAAAGCCACATGACGTACATAGGACAGTTGCAGATTCGAAGGGGCACATCAAATAATTCCCATATATATTCTTCAAGTGCTTTTATATATTTTCTTGACAGGTGCTCTTGATTAGCTAAACCATGAAGACAATAGAGCGGAAGGGGGCACAAGCACAACGCGGATGTCTACCGGCCAGTGTTCACGTCCATAAATTTTCCATTTGAACTTGTATGCATTCAAAAGTGAAGTGATGAAAGCATTCTATTTGAATTATCCTATACACTTTGGTGCTTATGGGAAAGCCTCGTCGATGACGGTTTTGATGGCGCCGGTGTGCAGGTTTGTTACGGCCGAATCCGCAGCCTTAGTCACAGTCGGGGCGTCTCTCTTGTCCTTGCAAAAGAAACAAATAGAAGAAAGAAAGAAAAAGAAAAATAATAGTATAATCCTTATCCTATAAAAGATAAACAAATAGCAAAAGGAATGAAAAATAAACAAATGGCATAACCTAACTTGATTTGATGGGTCCTACACATTCGAGAAGGAAAAAGGCAAATGCTCAGTGATCTATCTGAGCAATCGCATGGTTGTACTTCACCTCTTTTTCACAAGACCGCTTCACCACTAGGCCTAGTGCACAATAATTGGCCCATCTGCGGTAGCCTTGAGTTAGTAGCACATGCCCTGCAACCCAAGGTGATGACGAGTGGTTGTATTAGTCCCACCTCGGGGAGGGGAGGAGGTTGGCACCAACATATAAGGCAGACTCTCACTTGCTCTCTAGAATGTTTAGTTAGTCTCTTGTTGAGTCTAAATAGCGCGTGCACTCGCGTGGAATATTCGTGACTTAGACTTAGGACTTTGGACGCTTGGCGCGGCGATGGTCGACGCCTTTACAAATCAATTTTTTTGTGCTTTTGAAAGTTCTACATTTTTTGGCGTAGCATTCCTTATTGGAGGTGTTGTTTGGTACGCGGCGGTCGGGTGCCATGGCGAGTGGTGGGATGTAGATGGAGGGCGCAGCGATGGAGGATCATCTCATTCTGTTTGGGCTTATTGACTTCTTGCGCGTCCGAGATTCTTGCTGCTGGTTGTGTTTTTGACCAGAAAATTCAGTGCATTACCATGCTACTTTGATGTTGGTCGCGAGATCTTATGGGTTTCACCTCTAGCCTACCCCAACTTGTTTGGGACTAAATGCTTTCTTTTTGTTGTTATTGTTGTTGTTGTTGTGGTTGTTGTTGTGTTTGTATCATGTGTCTTTCATGTCCTTATTATAACCGGATTCTGAAGGTAGGCGATCATCATTAGCTAGGTAGTTATACATGGTCTGCTTACTTAGCATAATTTGGAAGTATTAAATACAGTACTCAATATTAGTTGTCTTTTGCTTTGTGATGCGATGAGAAACAGAAGCCTGATGTAGGGACGATGTGTGAAGGGCTAGAGGTTGTCAAGGATCTCTACAAGTGGTTTGTCCGAACCATCTCATTCTACAACTTTTTTGATGTCCAACACAAACCTCAAAAGCCACATGATTTACATAGGACACTTGCAGATTAGAAGGGGGCACATCAAATAATTCCCATATATATTCTTCAAGGGCTTTTATATATTATCTTGACAGGTGCTCTTGATTACCTAAACCATGAAGACAATAGAGCAGAAGGGGCACAAGCACAACGCGGATGTCTACCGGCCAGTGTTCACGTCCGTAAATTTTCCATTTGAACTTGTATGCATTCAAAAGTGAAGTGATGAAAGCATTCTGTTTGAATTATCCTTTACACTTTGGTGCTTATGGGAAAGCCTCGTCGATGATGGTTTTGTTGGCGCTGGTGTGCAGGTTTGTTTCGACCGAATCCGCAGCCTTAGTCACAGTCGGGGCGTCTCTCTTGTCCTTGCAAAAGAAACAAATAGAAGAAAGAAAGAAAAAATAATAATAGTATAATCCTTACCCTATAAAAGATAAACAAATAGAAAAAGGAAATAAAAATAAACAAATGGCATAACCTAACTTGATTTGATGGGTCCTACACATTCGAGAAGGAAAAAGGCAAATGCTCAGTGATCTATCTGAGCAATCGCATGGTTGTACTTCACCTCTTTCTCACAAGACCGCTTCACCACTAGTCCTGGTGCACAATAATTGGCCCATCTGCGGTAGCCTTCAGTTAGTAGCACATGCCCTGCAACCCAAGGTGATGACGAGTGGTTGTATTAGTCCCACCTCGGGGAGGGGAGGAGGTTGGCACCAACATATAAGACAGACTCTCACTTGCTCTCTAGTATGTTTAGTTAGTCTCATGTTGAGTCTAAATAGCACGTGCGCTCGCGTGGAATATTCGTGACTTAGACTTACGACTTTGTATGCTTGGCGCGGCAACGGTCGACGCCTTTACAAATCAATTTTTTGTGCTTTTGAAAGTTCTTCATTTTTTTGGCGTGCACTCCTTATTGGAGGTGTTGTTTGGTACGCGGCGGTCGGGTGCCATGGCGAGTGGTGGGATGTAGATGGAGGGCGCAGCGATGGAGGATCAACTCGTTCTGTTTGGGCTTATTGACTTCTTGTGCGTCCGAGATTCTTGCTGCTGGTTGTGTTTTTGACCAGAAAATTCAGTGCATTACCATGCGTCTTTGATGTTGGTCGTCAGATCTTATGGGTTTCACCTCTAGCCTACCCCAACTTGTTTGGGACTAAATGCTTTCTTGTAGTTGTTATTGTAGTTGTTGTTGTGGTTGTTGTTGTGTTTGTATCATGTGTCTTTCATGTCCTTATTATAATCGGATTCTGAAGGTAGGCAATCATCATTAGCTAGGTAGTTATACATGGTCCGCTTACTTAGCATATTTTGGAAGTATTAAATACAGTACTCAATATTAGTTGTCTTTTGCTTTGAGATGCGATGAGAAACTGAAGCCTGATGTAGGGATGATGTGTGAAGGGCTAGAGGTTGTCAAGGATCTCTACAAGTGGTTTGTCCGAACCATCTCATTCTACAACTTTTTTGATGTCCAACACAAACCTCAAAAGCCACATAATGTACATAGGACACTTGCAGATTAGAAGGGGGCACATCAAATAATTCCCATATATATTCTTCAAGGGCTTTTATATATTTTCTTGACAGGTGCTCTTGATTAGCTAAACCATGAAGACAATAGAGCAGAAGGGGCACAAGCACAACGCGGATGTCTACCGGCCAGTGTTCACGTCCGTAAATTTTCCATTTTAACTTGTATGCATTCAAAAGTGAAGTGATGAAAGCATTCTGTTTGAATTATCCTTTACACTTTGGTGCTTATGGGAAAGCCTCGTCGATGATGGTTTTGTTGGCGCTGGTGTGCAGGTTTGTTTCAACCGAATCCACAGCCTTAGTCACAGTCGGGGCGTCTCTCTTGTCCTTGCAAAAGAAACAAATAGAAGAAAGAAAGAAAAAATAATAATAGTATAATCCTTACCCTATAAAAGATAAACAAATAGAAAAAGGAAATAAAAATAAACAAATGGCATAACCTAACTTGATTTGATGGGTCCTACACATTCGAGAAGGAAAAAGGCAAATGCTCAGTGATCTATCTGAGCAATCGCATGGTTGTACTTCAGCTCTTTTTCACAAGACCGCTTCACCACTAGGCCTGGTGCACAATAATTGGCCCATCTGCGGTAGCCCTCAGTTAGTAGCACATGCCCTGCAACCCAAGGTGATGACGAGTGGTTGTATTAGTCCCACCTCGGCGAGGGGAGGAGGTTGGCACCAACATATAAGACAGACATTCACTTGCTCTCTAGTATGTTTAGTTAGTCTCATGTTGAGTCTAAATAGCACGTGCGCTCGCGTGGAATATTCGTGACTTAGACTTACGACTTTGTATGCTTGGCGCGGCAACGGTCGACGCCTTTACAAATCAATTTTTTTTGTGCTTTTGAAAGTTCTTCATTTTTTTTGGCGTGCATTCCTTATTGGAGGTGTTGTTTGGTACGCGGCGGTCGGGTGCCATGGCGAGTGGTGGGATGTAGATGGAGGGCGCAGCGATGGAGGATCATCTCGTTCTGTTTGGGCTTATTGACTTCTTGCGCGTCCGAGATTCTTGCTGCTGGTTGTGTTTTTGACCAGAAAATTCAGTGCATTACCATGCGTCTTTGATGTTGGTCGTCAGATCTTATGGGTTTCACCTCTAGCCTACCCCAACTTGTTTGGGACTAAATGCTTTCTTGTTGTTGTTATTATTGTTGTTGTTGTGGTTGTTGTTGTGTTTGTATCATGTGTCTTTCACGTCCTTATTATAATCGGATTCTGAAGGTAGGCAATCATCATTAGCTAGGTAGTTATACATGGTCCGCTTACTTAGCATATTTTGGAAGTATTAAATACAGTACTCAATATTAGTTGTCTTTTGCTTTGAGATGCGATGAGAAACTGAAGCCTGATGTAGGGATGATGTGTGAAGGGCTAGAGGTTGTCAAGGAGCTCTACAAGTGGTTTGTCCGAACCATCTCATTCTACAACTTTTTTGATGCCCAACACAAACCTCAAAAGCCACATGATGTACATAGGACACTTGCAGATTAGAAGGGGGCACATCAAATAATTCCCATATATATTCTTCAAGTGCCTTTATATATTTTCTTGACAGGTGCTCTTGATTAGCTAAACCATGAAGACAATAGAGCAGAAGGAGCACAAGCACAACGCGGATGTCTACCAGCCAGTGTTCACGTCCGTAAATTTTCCATTTGAACTTGTATGCATTCAAAAGTGAAGTGATGAAAGCATTCTGTTTGAATTATCCTTTACACTTTGGTGCTTATGGGAAAGCCTCATCGATGATGGTTTTGATGGCGCCGGTGTGCAGGTTTGTTACGGCCGAATCCGCAGTCGTAGTCATAGTAGGGGCGTCTCTCTTGTCCTTGCAAAAGAAACAAATAGAAGAAATAAAGAAAAAGAAAAATAATAGTATAATCCTTATCCTATAAAATATAAACAAATAGAAAAAGGAATGAAAAATAAACAAATGGCATAACCTAACTTGATTTGATGGGTCCTACACATTCGAGAAGGAAAAAGGCAAATGCTCAGTGATCTATCTGAGCAATCGCATGGTTGTACTTCACCTCTTTTTCACAAGACCGCTTCACCACTAGGCCTAGTGCACAATAATTGGCCCATCTGCGGTAGCCTTAAGTTAGTAGCACATGCCCTGCAACACCAGGTGATGACGAGTGGTTGTATTAGTCCCACCTCGGGTAGGGGAGGAGGTTGGCACCAACATATAAGGCAGACTCTCACTTTCTCTCTAGAATGTTTAGTTAGTCTCATGTTGAGTCTAAATAGTGCATGCGCTCGCGTGGAATATTCGTGACTTAGACTTAGGACTTTGGACGCTTGGCGCGGCGACGGTCGACGCCTTTACAAATCAATTTTTTGTGCTTTTGAAAGTTCTTCATTTTTTTGGCGTAGCATTCCTTATTGGAGGTGTTGTTTGGTACGCGGCGGTCGGGTGCTATGGCGAGTGGTGGGATGTAGATGGAGGGCGCAGCGATGGAGGATCATCTCGTTCTGTTTGGGCTTATTGACTTCTTGCGCGTCCGAGATTCTTGCTGCTGGTTGTGTTTTTGACCAGAAAATTCAGTGCGTTACCATGCGTCTTTGATGTTGGTCGCGAGACCTTATGGGTTTCACCTCTAGCCTACCCCAACTTGTTTGGGACTAAATGCTTTCTTGTTGTTGTTATTGTTGTTGTTGTTGTGGTTGTTGTTGTGTTTGTATCATGTGTCTTTCATGTCCTTATTATAACCGGATTCTGAAGGTAGGCAATCATCATTAGCTAGGTAGTTATACATGGTCTGCTTACTTAGCATAATTTGGAAGTATTAAATACAGTACTCAATATTAGTTGTCTTTTGCTTTGAGATCCGATGAGAAACTGAAGCCTGATGTAGGGATGATGTGTGAAGGGCTAGAGGTTGTCAAGGAGCTCTACAAGTGGTTTGTCCGAACCATCTCATTCTACAAATTTTTTGATGTCCAACACAAACCTCGAAAGCCACATGATCTACATAGGACACTTGTAGATTAGAAGGGGGCACATCAAAGAATTCCCATATATATTCTTGAAGTGCTTTTATATATTTTCTTGACAGGTGCTCTTGATTAGCTAAACCATGAAGACAATAGAGTAGAAGGGGGCACAAGCACAACGCGGATGTCTACCGGCCAGTGTTCACGTCCGTAAATTTTCCATTTTAACTTGTATGGATTCAAAAGTGAAGTGATGAAAGCATTCTGTTTGAATTATCCTTTACACTTTGGTGCTTATGGGAAAGCCTCGTCGATGATGGTTTTGATGGCGCCGGTGTGCAGGTTTGTTACGGTCGAATCTGCAGCCTTAGTCACAGTCGGGGCGTCTCTCTTGTTCTTGCAAAAGAAACAAATAGCTGAAAGAAAGAAAAAGAAAAATAATAGTATAATCCTTATCCTATAAAAGATAAACAAATAGAAAAAGGAATGAAAAATAAACAAATGGCATAACCTAACTTGATTTGATGGGTCCTACACATTCGAGAAGGAAAAAGGCAAATGCTCAGTGATCTATCTAAGCAATCGCATGGTTGTACTTCACCTCTTTTTCACAAGACCGCTTCACCACTAGGCCTAGTGCACAATAATTGGCCCATCTGCGGTAGCCTTGAGTTAGTAGCACATGCCCTGCAACCCAAGGTGATGACGAGTGGTTGTATTAGTCCCACCTCGAGGAGGGGAGGAGGTTGGCACCAACATATAAGCCAGACTCTCACTTGCTCTCTAGAATGTTTATTGAGTGTCATGTTGAGTCTAAATAGCGCGTGCGCTCGCGTGGAATATTCGTGACTTAGACTTAGGACTTTGGACGCTTGGCGCGGCGATGGTCGACGCCTTTACAAATCAATTTTTTTGTGCTTTTTAAAGTTCTTCATTTTTTTGGCATAGCATTCGTTATTGGAGGTGTTGTTTCGTACGCGGCGGTCGGGTGCCATGGCGAGTGGTGGGATGTAGATGGAGGGTGCAGTGATGGAGGATCATCTCGTTCTGTTTGGGCTTATTGACTTCTTGCGCGTCCGAGATTCTTGCTGCTGGTTGTGTTTTTGACTAGAAAATTCAGTGCATTACCATGCGTCTTTGATGTTGGTCGCCAGATCTTATGGGTTTCACCTCTAGCCTACCCCAACTTGTTCGGGACTAAATGCTTTCTTGTTGTTGTTATTGTTGTTGTTGTTGTGGTTGTTGTTGTTATTGTGTCATGTGTCTTTCATGTCCTTATTATAACCGGATTCTGAAGGTAGGCAATCATCATTAGCTAGGTAGTTATACATGGTCCGCTTACTTAGCATATTTTGGAAGTATTAAATACAGTACTCAATATTAGTTGTCTTTTGCTTTGAGATGCAATGAGAAACTGAAGCCTGATGTAGGGATGATGTGTGAAGGGCTAGAGGTTGTCAAGGAGCTCTACAAGTGGTTTGTCCGAACCATCTCATTCTACAACTTTTTTGGTGCCCAACACAAACCTCAAAAGCCACATCATGTACATAGGACACTTGCAGATTAGAAGGGGGCACATCAAATAATTCCCATATATATTCTTCAAGTGCCTTTATATATTTTCTTGACAGGTGCTCTTGATTAGCTAAACCATGAAGACAATAGAGCAGAAGGGGCACAAGCACAACGCGTATGTCTACCGTCCAGTGTTCACGTCCGTAAATTTTCCATATGAACTTGTATGCATTCAAAAGTGAAGTGATGAAAGCATTCTGTTTGAATTATCCTTTACACTTTGGTGCTTATGGGAAAGCCTCATCGATGATGGTTTTGATGGCGCCGGTGTGCAGGTTTGTTACGGCCGAATCCGCAGCCGTAGTCACAGTAGGGGCGTCTCTCTTGTCCTTGCAAAAGAAACAAATAGAAGAAATAAAGAAAAAGAAAAATAATAGTATAATCCTTATCCTATAAAAGATAAACAAATAGAAAAAGGAAGGAAAAATAAAAAATGGCATAACCTAACTTGATTTGATGGGTCCTACACATTCGAGAAGGAAAAAGGCAAATGCTCAGTGATCTATCTGAGCAATCGCATGGTTGTACTTCACCTCTTTTTCACAAGACCGCTTCACCACTAGGCCTAGTGCACAATAATTGGCTCATCTGCGGTAGCTTTAAGTTAGTAGCACGTGCCCTGCAACCCAAGGTGATGACGAGTGGTTGTATTAGTCCCACCTCGGGTAGGGGAGGAGGTTGGCACCAACATATAAGGCAGACTCTCACTTTCTCTCTAGAATGTTTAGTTAGTCTCATGTTGAGTCTAAATAGTGCGTGCGCTCGCGTGGAATATTCGTGACTTAGACTTAGGACTTTGGACGCTTGGCACGGCGACGGTCGACGCCTTTACAAATCAATTTTTTGTGCTTTTGAAAGTTCTTCATTTTTTTGGCGTAGCATTCCTTATTGGAGGTGTTGTTTGGTACGCGGCGGTCGGGTGCTATGGCGAGTGGTGGGATGTAGATGGAGGGCGCAGCGATGGAGGATCATCTCGTTCTGTTTGGGCTTATTGACTTCTTGCGCGTCCGAGATTCTTGCTGCTGGTTGTGTTTTTGACCAGAAAATTCAGTGCGTTACCATGCGTCTTTGATGTTGGTCGCGAGACCTTATGGGTTTCACCTCTAGCCTACCCCAACTTGTTTGGGACTAAATGCTTTCTTGTTGTTGTTGTTGTTGTTGTGTTTGTATCATGTGTCTTTCATGTCCTTATTATAACCGGATTCTGAAGGTAGGCAATCATCATTAGCTAGGTAGTTATACATAGTCTGCTTAATTAGAATAATTTGGAAGTATTAAATACAGTACTCAATATTAGTTGTCTTTTTCTTTGAGATCCGATGAGAAACTGAAGCCTGATGTAGGGATGATGTGTGAAGGGCTAGAGGTTGTCAAGGAGCTCTACAAGTGGTTTGTCCGAACCATCTCATTCTACAATTTTTTTGATGTCCAACACAATCCTCAAATGCCACATGATCTACATAGGACACTTGTAGATTAGAAGGGGGCACATCAAAGAATTCCCATATATATTCTTCAAGTGCTTTTATATATTTTCTTGAGAGGTGCTCTTGATTAGCTAAACCATGAAGACAATAGAGCAGAAGGGGGCACAAGCACAACGCGGATGTCTACCGGCCAGTGTTCACGTCCGTAAATTTTCCATTTTAACTTGTATGCATTCAAAAGTGAAGTGATGAAAGCATTCTGTTTGAATTATCCTTTACACTTTGGTGCTTATGGGAAAGCCTCGTCGATGATGGTTTTGATGGCGCCGGTGTGCAGGTTTGTTACGGTCGAATCCGCAGCCTTAGTCACAGTCGGGGCGTCTCTCTTGTTCTTGCAAAAGAAACAAATAGCTGAAAGAAGGAAAAAGAAAATAATAGTATAATCATTATCCTATAAAAGATAAACAAATAGAAAAAGGAATGAAAAATAAACAAATGGCATAACCTAACTTGATTTGATGGGTCCTACACATTCAAGAAGGAAAAAGGCAAATGCTCAGTGATCTATCTGAGCAATCGCATGGTTGTACTTCACCTCTTTTTCACAAGTCCGCTTCACCACTAGGCCTAGTGCACAATAATTGGCCCATCTGCGGTAGCCTTGAGTTAGTAGCACATGCCCTGCATCCCAAGGTGATGACGAGTGGTTGTATTAGTCCAACCTCGGGGAGGGGAGGAGGTTGGCAGCAACATATAAGGCAGACTCTCACTTGCTCTCTAGAATGTTTATTTAGTGTCATGTTGAGTCTAAATAGCGCGTGCGCTCGCGTGGAATATTCGTGACTTAGACTTAGGACTTTGGACGCTTGGCGCGGCGATGGTCGACGCCTTTACAAATCAATTTTTTTGTGCTTTTTAAAGTTCTTCATTTTTTTGGCATAGCATTCCTTATTGGAGGCATTGTTTGGTACGCGGCGGTCGGGTGCCATGGCGAGTGGTGGGATGTAGATGGAGGGCGCAGCAATGGAGGATCATCGCGTTCTGTTTGGGCTTATTGACTTCTTGCGTGTCCGAGATTCTTGCTGCTGGTTGTGTTTTTGACCAGAAAATTCAGTGCATTACCATGCGTCTTTGATGTTGGTCGCCAGATCTTATGGGTTTCACCTCTATCCTACCCCAACTTGTTTGGGACTAAATGCTTTCTTGTTGTTGTTATTGTTGTTGTTTTTGTGGTTGTTGTTGTGTTTGTATCATGTGTCTTTCATGTCCTTATTATAACCGGATTCTGAAGGTAGGCAATCATCATTAGCTAGGTAGTTATACATGGTCCGCTTACTTAGCATATTTTGGAAGTATTAAATACAATACTCAATATTAGTTGTCTTTTGCTTTGAGATGCGATGAGAAACTGAAGCCTGATGTAGGGATGATGTGTGAAGGGCTAGAGCTTGTCAAGGAGCTCTACAAGTGGTTTGTCCGAACCATCTCATTCTACAACTTTTTTGATGCCCAACACAAACCTCAAAAGCCACATGATGTACATAGGACACTTGTAGATTAGAAGGGGGCACATCAAATAATTCCCATATATATTCTTCAAGTGCCTTTATATATTTTCTTGACAGGTGCTCTTGATTAGCTAAACCATGAAGACAATAGAGCAGAAGGGGCACAAGCACAACGCGTATGTCTACCGTCCAGTGTTCACGTCCGTAAATTTTCCATTTGAACTTGTATGCATTCAAAAGTGAAGTGATGAAAGCATTTTGTTTGAATTATCCTTTACACTTCGGTGCTTATGGGAAAGCCTCGTCGATGATGGTTTTGATGGCGCCGGTGTGCAGGTTTGTTACAGCCGAATCCGCAGCCGTAGTCACAGTAGGGGCGTCTCTCTTGTCCTTGCAAAAGAAACAAATTGAAGAAATAAAGAAAAAGAAAAATAATAGTATAATCCTTATCCTATAAAAGATAAACAAATAGAAAAAGGAATGAAAAATAAACAAATGGCATAACCTAACTTTATTTGATGGGTCCTACACATTCGAGAAGGAAAAAGGCAAATGCTCAGTGATCTATCTGAGCAATCGCATGGTTGTACTTCACCTCTTTTTCACAAGACCGCTTCACCACTAGGCCTAGTGCACAATAATTGGTCCATCTGCGGTAGCCTTATGTTAGTAGCACATGCCCTGCAACCCAAGGTGATGACGAGTGGTTGTATTAGTCCCACCTCGGGTAGGGGAGGAGGTTGGCACCAACATATAAGGCAGACTCTCACTTTCTCTCTAGAGTGTTTAGTTAGTCTCATGTTGAGTCTAAATAGTGCGTGCGCTCGCGTGGAATATTCGTGACTTAGACTTAGGACTTTGGACGCTTGGCGCGGCGACGGTCGATGCCTTTACAAATCAATTTTTTTGTGCTTTTGAAAGTTCTTCATTTTTTTGGCGTAGCATTCCTTATTGGAGGTGTTGTTTGGTACGCGACGGTCGGGTGCTATGGCGAGTGGTGGGATGTAGATGGAGGGCGTAGCGATGGAGGATCATCTCGTTCTGTTTGGGCTTATTGACTTCTTGCGCATCCGAGATTCTTGCTGCTGATTGTGTTTTTGACGAGAAAATTCAGTGCGTTACCATGCGTCTTTGATGTTGGTCGCGAGACGTTATGGGTTTCACCTCTAGCCTACCCCAACTTGTTTGGGACTAAATGCTTTCTTGTTGTTGTTATTGTTGTTGTTGTTGTGGTTGTTGTTATGTTTGTATCATGTGTCTTTCATGTCCTTATTATAATCGGATTCTGAAGGTAGGCAATCATCATTAGCTAGGTAGTTATACATGGTCTGCTTACTTAGCATAATTTGGAAGTATTAAATACAGTACTCAATATTAGTTGCCTTTTGCTTTGAGATCCTATGAGAAACTGAAGCCTGATGTAGGGATGATGTGTGAAGGGCTAGAGGTTGTCAAGGAGCTCTACAAGTGGTTTGTCCGAACCATCTCATTCTACAAATTTTTTGATGTCCAACACAAACCTCAAAAGCCACATGATCTACATAGGACACTTGTAGATTAGAAGGGGGCACATCAAAGAATTCCCATATATATATTCTTCAAGTGCTTTTATATATTTTCTTGACAGGTGCTCTTGATTAGCTAAACCATGAAGACCATAAAGCAGAAGGGCGCACAAGCACAACGCGGATGTCTACCGGCCAGTGTTCACGTCCGTAAATTTTCCATTTTAACTTGTATGCATTCAAAAGTGAAGTGATGAAAGCATTCTGTTTGAATTATCCTTTACACTTTGGTGCTTATGGGAAAGCCTCGTCGATGATGGTTTTGATGGCGCCGGTGTGCAGGTTTGTTACGGTCGAATCCGCAGCCTTAGTCACAGTCGGGGCATCTCTCTTGTTCTTGTAAAAGAAACAAATAGCTAAAAGAAAGAAAAAGAAAAATAGTAGTATAATCCTTATCCTATAAAAGATAAACAAATAGAAAAAGGAATGAAAAATAAACAAATGGCATAACCTAACTTGATTTGATGGGTCCTACACATTCAAGAAGGAAAAAGGCAAATGCTCAGTGATCTATCTGAGCAATCGCATGGTTGTACTTCACCTCTTTTTCACAAGACCGCTTCACCACTAGGCCTAGTGCACAATAATTGGCCCATCTGCGGTAGCCTTGAGTTAGTAGCACATGCCCTACAACCCAAGGTGATGACGAGTGGTTGTATTAGTCCCACCTCGGGGAGGGGAGGAGGTTGGCAGCAACATATAAGGCAGACTCTCACTTGCTCTCTAGAATGTTTATTTAGTGTCATGTTGAGTCTAAATAGCGCGTGCGCTCGCGTGGAATATTCGTGACTTAGACTTAGGACTTTGGACGCTTGGCGCGGCGATGGTCGACGCCTTTACAAATCAAATTTTTTGTGCTTTTTAAAGTTCTTCATTTTTTTGGCATAGCATTCCTTATTGGAGGCGTTGTTTGGTACGCGGCGGTCGGGTGCCATGGCGAGTGGTGGGATGTAGATGGAGGGCGCAGCAATGGAGGATCATCGCGTTCTGTTTGGGCTTATTGACTTCTTGCGCGTCCGAGATTCTTGCTGCTGGTTGTGTTTTTGACCAGAAAATTCAGTGCATTACCATGCGTCTTTGATGTTGGTCGCCAGATCTTATGGGTTTCACCTCTATCCTACCCCAACTTGTTTGGGACTAAATGCTTTCTTGTTGTTGTTATTGTTGTTGTTTTTGTGGTTGTTGTTGTGTTTGTATCATGTGTCTTTCATGTCCTTATTATAACCGGATTCTGAAGGTAGGCAATCATCATTAGCTAGGTAGTTATACATGGTCCGCTTACTTAGCATATTTTGGAAGTATTAAATACAATACTCAATATTAGTTGTCTTTTGCTTTGAGATGCGATGAGAAACTGAAGCCTGATGTAGGGATGATGTGTGAAGGGCTAGAGCTTGTCAAGGAGCTCTACAAGTGGTTTGTCCGAACCATCTCATTCTACAACTTTTTTGATGCCCAACACAAACCTCAAAAGCCACATGATGTACATAGGACACTTGTAGATTAGAAGGGGGCACATCAAATAATTCCCATATATATTCTTCAAGTGCCTTTATATATTTTCTTGACAGGTGCTCTTGATTAGCTAAACCATGAAGACAATAGAGCAGAAGGGGCACAAGCACAACGCGTATGTCTACCGTCCAGTGTTCACGTCCGTAAATTTTCCATTTGAACTTGTATGCATTCAAAAGTGAAGTGATGAAAGCATTTTGTTTGAATTATGCTTTACACTTCGGTGCTTATGGGAAAGCCTCGTCGATGATGGTTTTGATGGCGCCGGTGTGCAGGTTTGTTACAGCCGAATCCGCAGCCGTAGTCACAGTAGGGGCGTCTCTCTTGTCCTTGCGAAAGAAACAAATAGAAGAAATAAAGAAAAAGAAAAATAATAGTATAATCCTTATCCTATAAAAGATAAACAAATAGAAAAAGGAATGAAAAATAAACAAATGGCATAACCTAACTTGATTTGATGGGTCCTACACATTCGAGAAGGAAAAAGGCAAATGCTCAGTGATCTATCTGAGCAATCGCATGGTTGTACTTCACCTCTTTTTCACAAGACCGCTTCACCACTAGGCCTAGTGCACAATAATTGGTCCATCTGCGGTAGCCTTATGTTAGTAGCACATGCCCTGCAACCCAAGGTGATGACGAGTGGTTGTATTAGTCCCACCTCGGGTAGGGGAGGAGGTTGGCACCAACATATAAGGCAGACTCTCACTTTCTCTCTAGAGTGTTTAGTTAGTCTCATGTTGAGTCTAAATAGTGCGTGCGCTCGCGTGGAATATTCGTGACTTAGACTTAGGACTTTGGACGCTTGGCGCGGCGACGGTCGATGCCTTTACAAATCAATTTTTTTGTGCTTTTGAAAGTTCTTCATTTTTTTGGCGTAGCATTCCTTATTGGAGGTGTTGTTTGGTACGCGACGGTCGGGTGCTATGGCGAGTGGTGGGATGTAGATGGAGGGCGTAGCGATGGAGGATCATCTCGTTCTGTTTGGGCTTATTGACTTCTTGCGCATCCGAGATTCTTGCTGCTGATTGTGTTTTTGACGAGAAAATTCAGTGCGTTACCATGCGTCTTTGATGTTGGTCGCGAGACGTTATGGGTTTCACCTCTAGCCTACCCCAACTTGTTTGGGACTAAATGCGTTCTTGTTGTTGTTATTGTTGTTGTTGTTGTGGTTGTTGTTATGTTTGTATCATGTGTCTTTCATGTCCTTATTATAATCGGATTCTGAAGGTAGGCAATCATCATTAGCTAGGTAGTTATACATGGTCTGCTTACTTAGCATAATTTGGAAGTATTAAATACAGTACTCAATATTAGTTGCCTTTTGCTTGGAGATCCTATGAGAAACTGAAGCCTGATGTAGGGATGATGTGTGAAGGGCTAGAGGTTGTCAAGGAGCTCTACAAGTGGTTTGTCCGAACCATCTCATTCTACAAATTTTTTGATGTCCAACACAAACCTCAAAAGCCACATGATCTACATAGGACACTTGTAGATTAGAAGGGGGCACATCAAAGAATTCCCATATATATATTCTTCAAGTGCTTTTATATATTTTCTTGACAGGTGCTCTTGATTAGCTAAACCATGAAGACCATAGAGCAGAAGGGCGCACAAGCACAACGCGGATGTCTACCGGCCAGTGTTCACGTCCGTAAATTTTCCATTTTAACTTGTATGCATTCAAAAGTGAAGTGATGAAAGCATTCTGTTTGAATTATCCTTTACACTTTGGTGCTTATGGGAAAGCCTCGTCGATGATGGTTTTGATGGCGCCGGTGTGCAGGTTTGTTACGGTCGAATCCGCAGCCTTAGTCACAGTCGGGGCATCTCTCTTGTTCTTGTAAAAGAAACAAATAGCTAAAAGAAAGAAAAAGAAAAATAGTAGTATAATCCTTATCCTATAAAAGATAAACAAATAGAAAAAGGAATGAAAAATAAACAAATGGCATAACCTAACTTGATTTGATGGGTCCTACACATTCAAGAAGGAAAAAGGCAAATGCTCAGTGATCTATCTGAGCAATCGCATGGTTGTACTTCACCTCTTTTTCTCAAGACCGCTTCACCACTAGGCCTAGTGCACAATAATTCGCCCATCTGCGGTAGCCTTGAGTTAGTAGCACATGCCCTACAACCCAAGGTGATGACGAGTGGTTGTATTAGTCCCACCTCGGGGAGGGGAGGAGGTTGGCAGCAACATATAAGGCAGACTCTCACTTGCTCTCTAGAATGTTTATTTAGTGTCATGTTGAGTCTAAATAGCGCGTGCGCTCGCGTGGAATATTCGTGACTTAGACTTAGGACTTTGGACGCTTGGCGCGGCGATGGTCGACGCCTTTAAAAAACAAATTTTTTGTGCTTTTTAAAGTTCTTCATTTTTTTTGGCATAGCATTCCTTATTGGAGGCGTTGTTTGGTACGCGGCGGTCGGGTGCCATGGCGAGTGGTGGGATGTAGATGGAGGGCGCAGCAATGGAGGATCATCGCGTTCTGTTTGGGCTTATTGACTTCTTGCGCGTCCGAGATTCTTGCTGCTGGTTGTGTTTTTGACCAGAAAATTCAGTGCATTACCATGCGTCTTTGATGTTGGTCGCCAGATCTTATGGGTTTCACCTCTATCCTACCCCAACTTGTTTGGGACTAAATGCTTTCTTGTTGTTGTTATTGTTGTTGTTTTTGTGGTTGTTGTTGTGTTTGTATCATGTGTCTTTCATGTCCTTATTATAACCGGATTCTGAAGGTAGGCAATCATCATTAGCTAGGTAGTTATACATGGTCCGCTTACTTAGCATATTTTGGAAGTATTAAATACAATACTCAATATTAGTTGTCTTTTGCTTTGAGATGCGATGAGAAACTGAAGCCTGATGTAGGGATGATGTGTGAAGGGCTAGAGCTTGTCAAGGAGCTCTACAAGTGGTTTGTCCGAACCATCTCATTCTACAACTTTTTTGATGCCCAACACAAACCTCAAAAGCCACATGATGTACATAGGACACTTGTAGATTAGAAGGGGGCACATCAAATAATTCCCATATATATTCTTCAAGTGCCTTTATATATTTTCTTGACAGGTGCTCTTGATTAGCTAAACCATGAAGACAATAGAGCAGAAGGGGCACAAGCACAACGCGTATGTCTACCGTCCAGTGTTCACGTCCGTAAATTTTCCATTTGAACTTGTATGCATTCAAAAGTGAAGTGATGAAAGCATTTTGTTTGAATTATGCTTTACACTTCGGTGCTTATGGGAAAGCCTCGTCGATGATGGTTTTGATGGCGCCGGTGTGCAGGTTTGTTACAGCCGAATCCGCAGCCGTAGTCACAGTAGGGGCGTCTCTCTTGTCCTTGCGAAAGAAACAAATAGAAGAAATAAAGAAAAAGAAAAATAATAGTATAATCCTTATCCTATAAAAGATAAACAAATAGAAAAAGGAATGAAAAATAAACAAATGGCATAACCTAACTTGATTTGATGGGTCCTACACATTCGAGAAGGAAAAAGGCAAATGCTCAGTGATCTATCTGAGCAATCGCATGGTTGTACTTCACCTCTTTTTCACAAGACCGCTTCACCACTAGGCCTAGTGCACAATAATTGGTCCATCTGCGGTAGCCTTATGTTAGTAGCACATGCCCTGCAACCCAAGGTGATGACGAGTGGTTGTATTAGTCCCACCTCGGGTAGGGGAGGAGGTTGGCACCAACATATAAGGCAGACTCTCACTTTCTCTCTAGAGTGTTTAGTTAGTCTCATGTTGAGTCTAAATAGTGCGTGCGCTCGCGTGGAATATTCGTGACTTAGACTTAGGACTTTGGACGCTTGGCGCGGCGACGGTCGATGCCTTTACAAATCAATTTTTTTGTGCTTTTGAAAGTTCTTCATTTTTTTGGCGTAGCATTCCTTATTGGAGGTGTTGTTTGGTACGCGACGGTCGGGTGCTATGGCGAGTGGTGGGATGTAGATGGAGGGCGCAGCGATGGAGGATCATCTCGTTCTGTTTGGGCTTATTGACTTCTTGCGCATCCGACATTCTTGCTGCTGGTTGTGTTTTTGACGAGAAAATTCAGTGCGTTACCATGCATCTTTGATGTTGGTCGCGAGACGTTATGGGTTTCACCTCTAGCCTACCCCAACTTGTTTGGGACTAAATGCTTTCTTGTTGTTGTTATTGTTGTTGTTGTTGTGGTTGTTGTTATGTTTGTATCATGTGTCTTTCATGTCCTTATTATAATCGGATTCTGAAGGTAGGCAATCATCATTAGCTAGGTAGTTATACATGGTCTGCTTACTTAGCATAATTTGGAAGTATTAAATACAGTACTCAATATTAGTTGCCTTTTGCTTTGAGATCATATGAGAAACTGAAGCCTGATGTAGGGATGATGTGTGAAGGGCTAGAGGTTGTCAAGGAGCTCTACAAGTGGTTTGTCCGAACCATCTCATTCTACAAATTTTTTGATGTCCAACACAAACCTCAAAAGCCACATGATCTACATAGGACACTTGTAGATTAGAAGGGGGCACATCAAAGAATTCCCATATATATATTCTTCAAGTGCTTTTATATATTTTCTTGACAGGTGCTCTTGATTAGCTAAACCATGAAGACCATAGAGCAGAAGGGCGCACAAGCACAACGCGGATGTCTACCGGCCAGTGTTCACGTCTGTAAATTTTCCATTTTAACTTGTATGCATTCAAAAGTGAAGTGATGAAAGCATTCTGTTTGAATTATCCTTTACACTTTGGTGCTTATGGGAAAGCCTCGTCGATGATGGTTTTGATGGCGCCGGTGTGCAGATTTGTTACGGTCGAATCCGCAGCCTTAGTCACAGTCGGGGCGTCTCTCTTGTTCTTGCAAAAGAAACAAATAGCTGAAAGAAAGAAAAAGAAAAATAATAGTATAATCCTTATCCTATAAAAGATAAACAAATAGAAAAAGGAATGAAAAATAAACAGATGGCATAACCTAACCTGATTTGATGGGTCCTACACATTCAAGAAGGAAAAAGGCAAATGCTCAGTGATCTATCTGAGCAATCGCATGGTTGTACTTCACCTCTTTTTCACAAGACCGCTTCACCACTAGGCCTAGTGCACAATAATTGGCCCATCTGCGGTAGCCTTGAGTTAGTAGCACATGCCCTGCAACCCAAGGTGATGACGAGTGGTTGTATTAGTCCCACCTCGGGGAGGGGAGGAGGTTAGCAGCAACATATAAGGCAGACTCTCACTTGCTCTCTAGAATGTTTATTTAGTGTCATGTTGAGTCTAAATAGCGCGTGCGCTCGCGTGGAATATTCGTGACTTAGACTTAGGACTTTGGACGCTTGGCGCGGCGATGGTCGACGCCTTTACAAATCAATTTTTTTGTGCTTTTTAAAGTTCTTCATTTTTTTGGCATAGCATTCCTTATTGGAGGTGTTGTTTGGTACGCGGCGGTCGGGTGCCATGGCGAGTGGTGGGATGTAGATGGAGGGCGCAGCGATGGAGGATCATCTTGTTCTGTTTGGGCTTATTGACTTCTTGCGCTTCCGAGATTCTTGCTGCTGGTTGTGTTTTTGACTAGAAAATTCAGTGCATTACCATGCGTCTTTGATGTTGGTCGCCAGATCTTATGGGTTTCACCTCTAGCCTACCCCAACTTGTTTGGGACTAAATGCTTTCTTGTTGTTGTTATTGTAGCTGTTGTTGTGGTTGTTGTTGTGTTTGTATCATGTGTCTTTCATGTCCTTATTATAACCGGATTCTGAAGGTAGGCAATCATCATTAGCTAGGTAGTTATATATGGTCCGCTTACTTAGCATATTTTGGAAGTATTAAATACAGTACTCAATATTAGTTGTCTTTTGCTTTGAGATGCGATGAGAAACTGAAGCCTGATGTAGGGATGATGTGTGAAGGGCTAGAGGTTGTCAAGGAGCTCTACAAGTGGTTTGTCCGAACCATCTCATTCTACAACTTTTTTGATGCCCAACACAAACCTCAAAAGCCACATGATGTACATAGGACACTTATAGATTAGAAGGGGGCACATCCAATAATTCCCATATATATTCTTCAAGTGCCTTTATATATTTTCTTGATAGGTGCTCTTGATTAGCTAAACGATGAAGACAATAGAGCAGAAGGGGCACAAGCACAACACATATGTCTACCGTCCAGTGTTCACGTCCGTAAATTTTCCATTTGAACTTGTATGCATTCAGAAGTGAAGTGACGAAAGCATTCTGTTTGAATTATCCTTTACACTTTGGTGCTTATGGGAAAGCCTCGTCGATGATGGTTTTGATGGCGCCGGTGTGCAGGTTTGTTACGGCCGAATCCGCAGCCATAGTCATAGTAGGGGCGTCTCTCTTGTCCTTGCAAAAGAAACAAATAGAAGAAATAAAGAAAAAGAAAAATAATAGTATAATCCTTATCCTATAAAAGATAAACAAATAGAAAAAGGAATGAAAAATAAACAAATGGCATAACCTAACTTGATTTGATGGGTCCTACACATTCGAGAAGGAAAAAGGCAAATGCTCAGTGATCTATCTGAGCAATCGCATGGTTGTACTTCACCTCTTTTTCACAAGACCGCTTCACCACTAGGCCTAGTGCACAATAATTGGCCCATCTGCGGTAGCCTTAAGTTAGTAGCACATGCCCTGCAACCCAAGGTGATGACGAGTGGTTGTATTAGTCCCACCTCGGGTAGGGGAGGAGGTTGGCACCAACATATAAGGCAGACTCTCACTTTCTCTCTAGAATGTTTAGTTAGTCTCATGTTGAGTCTAAATAGTGCGTGCGCTCGCGTGGAATATTCGTGACTTAGACATAGGACTTTGGACGCTTGGCGCGGCGACAGTCGACGCCTTTACAACTCAATTTTTTTGTGCTTTTGAAAGTTCTTCATTTTTTTGGCGTAGCATTCCTTATTGGAGGTGTTGTTTGGTACGCGGCGGTCGGGTGCTATGGCGAGTGGTGGGATGTAGATGGAGGGCGCAGCGATGGAGGATCATCTCGTTCAGTTTGGGCTTATTGACTTCTTGCGCGTCCGAGATTCTTGCTGCTAGTTGTGTTTTTGACCAGAAAATTCAGTGCGTTACCATGCGTCTTTGAAGTTGGTCGCGAGACCTTATGGGTTTCACCTCTAGCCTACCCCAACTTGCTTGGGACTAAATGTTTTCTTGTTGTTGTTATTGTTGTTTTTGTTGTGGTTGTTGTTGTGTTTGTATCATGTGTCTTTCATGTCCTTATTATAACTGGATTCTGAAGGTAGGCAATCATCATTAGCTAGGTAGTTATACATGGTTTGCTTACTTAGCATAATTTGGATGTATTAAATACAATACTCAATATTAGTTGTCTTTTGCTTTGAGATCCGATGAGAAACTGAAGCCTGATGTAGGTATGATGTGTGAAGGGCTAGAGGTTGTCAAGGAGCTCTACAAGTGGTTTGTCCGAACCATCTCATTCTACAAATTTTTTGATGTCCAACACAAACCTCAAAATCCACATGATCTACATAGGACACTTGTAGATTAGAAGGGGGCACATCAAAGAATTCCCATATATATTATTCAAGTGCTTTTATATATTTTCTTGACAGGTGCTCTTGATTAGCTAAACCATGAAGACAATAGAGCACAAGGGGGCACAAGCACAACGCGGATGTCTACCGGCCAGTGTTCACGTCCGTAAATTTTCCATTTTAACTTGTATGCATTCAAAAGTGAAGTGATGAAAGCATTCTGTTTGAATTATACTTTACACTTTGGTGCTTATGGGAAAGCCTCGTCGATGATGGTTTTGATGGCGCCGGTGTGCAGGTTTGTTACGGTCGAATCCGCAGCCTTAGTCACAGTCGGGGCATCTCTCTTGTTCTTGCAAAAGAAACAAATAGCTGAAAGAAAGAAAAAGAAAAATAATAGTATAATCCTTATCCTATAAAAGATAAACAAATAGAAAAAGGAATGAAAAATAAACAAATGGCATAACCTAACTTGATTTGATGGGTCCTACACATTCAAGAAGGAAAAAGGCAAATGCTCAGTGATCTATCTGAGCAATCGCATGGTTGTACTTCACCTCTTTTTCACAAGACCGCTTCACCACTAGGCCTAGTGCACAATAATTGGCCCATCTGCGGTAGCCTTGAGTTAGTAGCACATGCCCTGCAACCCAAGGTGATGACGAGTGGTTGTATTAGTCCCACCTCGGGGAGGGGAGGAGGTTGGCAGCAACATATAAGGCAGACTCTCACTTGCTCTCTAGAATGTTTAGTTAGTCTCATGTTGAGTCTAAATAGTGCGTGTGCTCGCGTGGAATATTCGTGACTTAGACTTAGGACTTTGGACGCTTGGCGCGGCGATGGTCGACGCCTTTACAAATCAATTTTTTTGTGCTTTTTAAAGTTCTCATTTTTTTTGGCATAGCATTCCTTATTGGAGGTGTTGTTTGGTAAGCGGCGGTCGGGTGCCATGGCGAGTGGTGGGATGTAGATGGGGGGCGCAGCGATGGAGGATCATCTCGTTCTGTTTGGGCTTATTGACTTCTTGCGCGTCCGAGATTCTTGCTGCTGGTTGTGTTTTTGACCAGAAAATTCAGTGCATTACCATGCGTCTTTGATGTTGGTCGCGAGATCTTATGGGTTTCACCTCTAGCCTACCCCAACTTGTTTCGGACTAAATGCTTTCTTGTTGTTGTTATTGTTGTTGTTGTTGTGGTTGTTGTTGTGTTTGTATCATGTATCTTTCATGTCCTTATTATAACCGGATTCTAAAGGTAGGCAACCATCATTAGCTAGGTAGTTATACATGGTCTGCTTACTTAGCATAATTTGGAAGTATTAAATACAGTACTCAATATTAGTTGTCTTTTACTTTGAGATGCGATGAGAAACTGAAGCCTAATGTAGGGATGATGTGTGAAGGGCTAGAGGTTGTCAAGGAGCTCTACAAGTGGTTTGTCCGAACCATCTCATTCAACAACTTTTTTGATGTCCAACACAAACCTCAAAAGCCACATGATGTACATAGGACACTTGCAGATTGGAAGGGAGCACATCAAATAATTCCCATATATATTCTTCAAGTGCTTTTAGATATTTTCTTGACAGGTGCTCTTGATTAGCTATACCATGAAGACAATAGAGCAGAAGGGGGCACAAGCACAACACGGATGTCTACCGGCCAGTGTTCACGTCCGTAAATTTTCCATTTGAACTTGTATGCATTCAAAAGTGAAGTGATGAAAGCATTCTCTTTGAATTATCCTTTACACTTTGGTGCTTATGGGAAAGCCTCATCGATGATGGTTTTGATGGCGCCGGTGTGCAGGTTTGTTACAGCCGAATCTGCAGCCTTAGTCACAGTCGGGGCGTCTCTCTTGTCCTTGCAAAAGAAACAAATAGAAGAAAGAAAGAAAAAGAAAAATAATAGTATAATCCTTATCCTATTAAAGATAAACAAATAGAAAAAGGAATGAAAAATAAACAAATGGCATAACCTAACTTGATTTGATGGGTCCTACACATTCGAGAAGGAGAAAGGCAAATGCTCAGTGATCTATCTGAGCAATCGCATGGTTGTACTTCACCTCTTTTTCACAAGACCGCTTCACCACTAGGCCTGGTGCACAATAATTGGCCCATCTGCGGTAGCCTTCAGTTAGTAGCACATGCCCTGCAACCCAAGGTGATGACGAGTGGTTGTATTAGTCCCACCTCGGGGAGGGGAGGAGGTTGGCACCAACATATAAGACAGACTCTCACTTGCTCTCTAGAATGTTTAGTTAGTCTCATGTTGAGTCTAAATAGCACGTGCGCTCGCGTGGAATATTCGTGACTTATACTTACGACTTTGTATGCTTGCCGCGGCGACGGTCGACGCCTTTACAAATCAATTTTTTTGTGCTTTTGAAAGTTCTTCATTTTTTTTGGCGTAGCATTCCTTATTGGAGGTGTTGTTTGGTACGCGGCAGTCAGGTGCCATTCCGAGTGGCGGGATGTAGATGGAGGGCGCAGCGAAGGAGGATCATCTCGTTCTGTTTGGGCTTATTGACTTCTTGCGTGTCCGAGAATCTTGCTGTTGGTTGTGTTTTTGACCAGAAAATTCAGTGCATTACCATGCGTCTTTGATGTTGGTCGCGAGATCTTATGGGTTTCACCTCTAGCCTACCCCAACTTGTTTGGGACTAAATGCTTTCTTGTTGTTGTTATTGTTGTTGTTGTGGTGGTTGTTGTTGTGTTTGTATCATGTGTCTTTCATGTCCTTATTATAACCGGATTCTGAAGGTAGGCAATCATCATTAGCTAGGTAGTTATACATGGTCTGCTTACTTAGCATAATTTGGAAGTATTAAATACAGTACTCAATATTAGTTGTCTTTTGCTTTGAGATCCGATGAGAAACTGAAGCCTGATGTAGGGATGATGTGTGAAGGGCTAGAGGTTGTCAAGGAGCTCTACAAGTGGTTTGTCCGAACCATCTTATTCTACAACTTTTTTGATGTCCAACACAAACCTCAAAAGCCACATGATCTACATAGGACACTTGTAGATTAGAAGGGGGCACATCAAAGAATTCCCATATATATTCTTCAAGTGCTTTTATATATTTTCTTGACAGGTGCTTTTGATTAGCTAAACCATGAAGACAATAGAGCAGAAGGGGGCACAAGCACAACGCCGATGTCTACCGGCCAGTGTTCACGTCCGTAAATTTTCCATTTGAACTTGTATGCATTCAAAAGTGAAGTGATGAAAGCATTCTGTTTGAATTATCCTTTACACTTTGGTGCTTATGGGAAAGCCTCGTCGATGATGGTTTTGATGGCGCCGGTGTGCAGGTTTGTTACGGTCGAATCCGCAGCCTTAGTCACAGTCGGGGCGTCTCTCTTGTCCTTGCAAAAGAAACAAATAGAAAAAGAAAGAAAAAGAAAAATAATAGTATAATCCTTATCCTATAAAGGATAAACAAATAGAAAAAGGAATGAAAAATAAACAAATGGCATAACCTAACTTGATTTGATGGGTCCTACACATTCAAGAAGGAAAAAGGCAAATGCTCAGTGATCTATCTGAGCAATCGCATGGTTGTACTTCACCTCTTTTTCACAAGACCGCTTCACCACTAGGCCTAGTGCATAATAATTGGCCCATCTGCGGTAGCCTTGAGTTAGTAGCACATGCCCTGCAACCCAAGGTGATGACGAGTGGTTGTATTAGTCCCACCTTGGGGAGGGGAGGAGGTTGCCAACAACATATAAGGTAGACTCTCACTTGCTCTCTAGAATGTTTAGTTAGTCTCATGTTGAGTCTAAATAGCGCGTGCACTCGCGTGGAATATTCGTGACTTAGACTTAGGACTTTGGACGCTTGGCGCGGCGATGGTCGATGCCTTTACAAATCAATTGTTTTTGTGCTTTTTAAAGTTCTTCATTTTTTGGCGTAGCATTCCTTATTGGAGGTGTTGTTTGGTACGTGGCGGTCGGGTGCCATGGCGAGTGGTGGGATGTAGATGGAGGGCGCAGCGATGGAGGATCATCTCGTTCTGTTTGGGCTTATTAACTTCCTGCGCGTCCGAGATTCTTGCTGTTGGTTGTGTTTTTGACCAGAAAATTCAGTGCATTACCATGCGTCTTTGATGTTGGTCGCGAGATCTTATGGGTTTCACCTCTAGCCTACCCCAACTTGTTTGGGACTAAATGCTTTCTTGTTGTTGTTATTGTTGTTGTTGTGGTTGTTGTTGTGTTTGTATCATGTGTCTTTCATGTCCTTATTATAACCGGATTCTGAAGGTAGGCAATCATCATTAGCTAGGTAGTTATACATGGTCTGCTTACTTAGCATAATTTGGAAGTATTAAATACAGTACTCAATATTAGTTGTCTTTTGCTTTGAGATGCGATGAGAAACTGAAGCCTGATGTAGGGATGATGTGTGAAGGGCTAGAGGTTGTCAAGGAGCTCTACAAGTGGTTTCTCCGAACCATCTCATTCTACAACTTTTTTGATGTCCAACACAAACCTCAAAAGCCACATGATGTACATAGGACACTTGCAGATTGGAAGGGGGCCCATCAAATAATTCCCATATCTATTCTTCAAGTGCTTTTATATATTTTCTTGACAGGTGCTCTTGATTAGCTAAACCATGAAGACAATAGAGCAGAACGGGGCACAAGCACAACACGGATGTCTACCGGCCAGTGTTCACGTCCCTAAATTTTCCATTTGAACTTGTATGCATTCAAAAGTGAAGTGATGAAAGCATTCTGTTTGAATTATCCTTTACACTTTGGTGCTTATGGGAAAGCCTCGTCGATGATGGTTTTGATGGCGCCGGTGTGCAGGTTTGTTACAGCCGAATCCGCAGCCTTAGTCACAGTCGGGGCGTCTCTCTTGTCCTTGCAAAAGAAACAAATAGAAGAAAGAAAGAAAAAGAAAAATAATAGTATAATCCTTATCCTATAAAAGATAAACAAATAGAAAAAGGAATGAAAAATAAACAAATGGCATAACCTAACTTGAGTTGATGGGTCCTACACATTCGAGAAGGAAAAAGGCAAATGCTCAGTGATCTATCTGAGCAATCGCATGGTTGTACTTCACCTCTTTTTCACAAGACCGCTTCACCACTAGGCCTGGTGCACAATAATTGGCCCATCTGCGGTAGCCTTCAGTTAGTAGCACATGCCCTGCAACCCAAGGTGATGACGAGTGGTTGTATTAGTCCCACCTCGGGGAGGGGAGGAGGTTGGCACCAACATATAAGACAGACTCTCACTTGCTCTCTAGAATGTTTAGTTAGTCTCATGTTGAGTCTAAATAGCACGTGCGCTCGCGTGGAATATTCGTGACTTAGCTTACGACTTTGTATGCTTGCCGCGGCGACGGTCGACGCCTTTACAAATCAATTTTTTTGTGGTTTTGAAAGTTCTTCATTTTTTTTTGGCGTAGCGTTCCTTATTGGAGGTGTTGTTTGGTACGCGGCGGTCAGGTGCCATGCCGAGTGGTGGGATGTAGATGGAGGGCGCAGCGAAGGAGGATCATCTCGTTCTGTTTGGGCTTATTGACTTCTTGCGCGTCCGAGATTCTTGCTGCTGGTTGTGTTTTTGACCAGAAAATTCAGTGCATTACCATGCGTCTTTGATGTTGGTCGCGAGATCTTATGGGTTTCACCTCCAGCCTACCCCAACTTGTTTGGGACTAAATGCTTTCTTGTTGTTGTTATTGTTGTTGTTGTTGTGGTTGTTGTTGTGTTTGTATCATGTGTCTTTCATGTCCTTATTATAACCGGATTCTGAAGGTAGGCAATCATCATTAGCTAGGTAGTTATACATGGTCTGCTTACTAAGCATATTTTGGAAGTATTAAATACAGTACTCAATATTAGTTGTCTTTTGCTTTGAGATGCGATGAGAAACTGAAGGCTGATGTAGGGATGATGTGTGAAGGGCTAGAGGTTGTCAAGGAGCTCTCCAAGTGGTTTGTCCGAACCATCTCATTCTACAACTTTTTTGATGCCCAACACAAACCTCAAAAGCCACATGATGTACATAGGACACTTGTAGATTAGAAGGGGGCACATCAAATAATTCCCATATATATTCTTCAAGTGCCTTTATATATTTTCTTGACAGGTGCTCTTGATTAGCTAAACCATGAAGACCATAGAGCAGAAGGGGCACAAGCACAACGCGTATGTCTACCGGCCAGTGTTCACGTCCGTAAATTTTCCATTTGAACTTGTATGCATTCAAAAGTGAAGTGATGAAAGCATTCTGTTTGAATTATCCTTTACACTTTGGTGCTTATGGGAAAGCCTCGTCGATGATGGTTTTGATGGCGCCGGTGTGCAGGTTTGTTACGGCCGAATCCGCAGCCTTAGTCACGGTTGGGGCGTCTCTCTTGTCCTTGCAAAAGAAACAAATAGAAGAAATAAAGAAAAAGAAAAATAATATTATAATCCTTATCATATAAAAGATAAACAAATAGAAAAAGGAATGAAAAATAAACAAATGGCATAACCTAACTTGATTTGATGGGTCCTACACATTCGAGTAGGAAAAAGGCAAATGCTCAGTGATCTATCTGAGCAATCGCATGGTTGTACTTCACCTCTTTTTCACAAGACCGCTTCACCACTAGGCCTAGGGCACAATAATTGGCCCATCTGCGGTAGCCTTGAGTTAGTAGCACATGCCCTGCAACCCAAGGTGATGATGAGTGGTTGTATTAGTCCCACCTCAGGTAGGGGAGGAGGTTGGCACCAACATATAAGGAAGACTCTCATTTCCTTCTAGAATGTTTAGTTAGTCTCATGTTGAGTCTAAATAGTGCGTGCGCTCGCGTGGAATATTCGTGATTTAGACTTAGAACATTGGACGCTTGGCGCGGCGGCGGTCGACGCCTTTACAAATCATTTTTTTTGTGCTTTTGAAAGTTCTTCATTTTTTTGGCGTAGCATTCCTTATTGGAGGTGTTGTTTGGTACGTGTCGGTCGGGTGCTATGGCGAGTGGTGGTATGTAGATGGAGGGCGCAGCGATGGAGGATCATCTTGTTCTGTTTGGGCTTATTGACTTCTTGCGCGTCCGAGATTGTTGCTGCTGATTGTGTTTTTGACCAGAAAATTCAGTGCATTACCATGCGTCTTTGATGTTGGTCGCGAGATCTTATGGGTTTCACCTCTAGCCTACCCCAACTTGTTTGGGACTAAATGCTTTCTTGTTGTTGTTATTGTTGTTGTTGTTGTGGTTGTTGTTGTGTTTGTATCATGTGTCTTTCATGTCCTTATTATAACCGGATTCTGAAGGTAGGCAATCATCATTAGCTAGGTAGTTATACATGGTCTCCTTACTTAGCATAATTTGGAAGTATTAAATACAGTACTCAATATTAGTTGTCTTTTGCTTTGAGATCCGATGAGAAACTGAAGCCTGATGTAGGGATGATGTGTGAAGGGCTAGAGGTTGTCAAGGAGCTCTACAAGTGGTTTGTCCGAACCATCTTATTCTACAACTTTTTTGATGTCCAACACACACCTCAAAAGCCACATGATCTACATAGGACACTTGTAGATTAGAAGGGGGCACATCAAAGAATTCCCATATATATTCTTCAAGTGCTTTTATATATTTTCTTGACAGGTGCTCTTGATTAGCTAAACCATGAAGACAATAGAGCAGAAGGGGCACAAGCACAACGCGGATGTCTACCGGCCAGTGTTCACGTCCGTAAATTTTCCATTTGAACTTGTATGCATTCAAAAGTGAAGTGATGAAAGCATTCTGTTTGAATTATCCTTTACACTTTGGTGCTTATGGGAAAGCCTCGTCGATGATGGTTTTGATGGCGCCGGTGTGCAGGTTTGTTACGGTCGAATCCGCAGCCTTAGTCACAGTCAGGGTGTCTCTCTTGTCGTTGCAAAAGAAACAAATAGAAAAAGAAAGAAAAAGAAAATAATAGTATAATCATTATCCTATAAAAGATAAACAAATAGAAAAAGGAATGAAAAATAAACAAATGGCATAACCTAACTTGATTTGATGGGTCCTACACATTCAAGAAGGAAAAAGGCAAATGCTCAGTGATCTATCTGAGCAATCGCATGGTTGTACTTCACCTCTTTTTCACAAGACCGCTTCACCACTAGGCCTAGTGCATAATAATTGGCCCATCTGCGGTAGCCTTGAGTTAGTAGCACATGCCCTGCAACCCAAGGTGATGACGAGTGGTTGTATTAGTCCCACCTTGGGGAGGGGAGGAGGTTGGCACCAACATATAAGGTAGACTCTCACTTGCTCTCTAGAATGTTTAGTTAGTCTCATGTTGAGTCTAAATAGCGCGTGCGCTCGCGTGGAATATTCGTGACTTAGACTTAGGACTTTGGACGCTTGGCGCGGCGATGGTCGACGCCTTTACAAATCAATTGTTTTTGTGCTTTTTAAAGTTCTTCATTTTTTTGGCGTAGCATTCCTTATTGGAGGTGTTGTTTGGTACGTGGCGGTCGGGTGCCATGGCGAGTGGTGGGATGTAGATGGAGGGCGCAACGATGGAGGATCATCTCGTTCTGGTTGGGCTTATTAACTTCTTGCGCGTCCGAGATTCTTGCTGTTGGTTGTGTTTTTGACCAGAAAATTCAGTGCATTACCATGCGTCTTTGATGTTGGTCGCGAGATCTTATGGGTTTCACCTCTAGCCTACCCCAACTTGTTTGGGACTAAATGCTTTCTTGTTGTTGTTATTGTTGTTGTTGTGGTTGTTGTTGTGTTTGTATCATGTGTCTTTCATGTCCTTATTATAACCGGATTCTGAAGGTAGGCAATCATCATTAGCTAGGTAGTTATACATGGTCTGCTTAATAAGCATATTTTGGAAGTATTAAATACAGTACTCAATATTAGTTGTCTTTTGCTTTGAGATGCGATGAGAAACTGAAGCCTGATGTAGGGATGATGTGTGAAGGGCTAGAGGTTGTCAAGGAGCTCTCCAAGTGGTTTGTCCGAACCATCTCATTCTACAACTTTTTTGATGCCCAACACAAACCTCAAAAGCCACATGATGTACATAGGACACTTGTAGATTAGAAGGGGGCACATCAAATAATTCCCATATATATTCTTCAAGTGCCTTTATATATTTTCTTGACAGGTGCTCTTGATTAGCTAAACCATGAAGACTATAGAGCAGAAGGGGCACAAGCACAACGCGTATGTCTACCGGCCAGTGTTCACGTCCGTAAATTTTCCATTTGAACTTGTATGCATTCAAAAGTGAAGTGATGAAAGCATTCTGTTTGAATTATCCTTTACACTTTGGTGCTTATGGGAAAGCCTCGTCGATGATGGTTTTGATGGCGCCGGTGTGCAGGTTTGTTACGGCCGAATCCGCAGCCTTAGTCACGGTTGGGGCGTCTCTCTTGTCCTTGCAAAAGAAACAAATAGAAGAAATAAAGAAAAAAGACAAATAATATTATAATCCTTATCATATAAAAGATAAACAAATAGAAAAAGGAATGAAAAATAAACAAATGGCATAACCTAACTTGATTTGATGGGTCCTACACATTCGAGAAGGAAAAAGGCAAATGCTCAGTGATCTATCTGAGCAATCGCATGGTTGTACTTCACCTCTTTTTCACAAGACCGCTTCACCACTAGGCCTAGTGCACAATAATTGGCCCATCTGCGGTAGCCTTGAGTTAGTAGCACATGCCCTGCAACCCAAGGTGATGATGAGTGGTTGTATTAGTCCCACCTCAGGTAGGGGAGGAGGTTGGCACCAACATATAAGGAAGACTCTCATTTCCTTCTAGAATGTTTAGTTAGTCTCATGTTGAGTCTAAATAGTGTGTGCGCTCGCGTGGAATATTCGTGATTTAGACTTAGAACTTTGGACGCTTGGCGCGGCGGCGGTCGACGCCTTTACAAATCAATTTTTTTGTGCTTTTGAAAGTTCTTCATTTTTTTGGCGTAGCATTCCTTATTGGAGGTGTTGTTTGGTACGTGTCGGTCGGGTGCTATGGCGAGTGGTGGTATGTAGATGGAGGGCGCAGCGATGGAGGATCATCTCGTTCTGTTTGGGCTTATTGACTTCTTGCGCGTCCGAGATTCTTGCTGCCGATTGTGTTTTTGACCAGAAAATTCAGTGCATTACCATGCGTCTTTGATGTTGGTCGCGAGATCTTATGGGTTTCACCTCTAGCCTACCCCAACTTGTTTGGGACTAAATGCTTTCTTGTTGTTGTTATTGTTGTTGTTGTTGTGGTTGTTGTTGTGTTTGTATCATGTGTCTTTCATGTCCTTATTATAACCGGATTCTGAAGGTAGGCAATCATCATTAGCTAGGTAGTTATACATGGTCTACTTACTTAGCATAATTTGGAAGTATTAAATACAGTACTCAATATTAGTTGTCTTTTGCTTTGAGATCCGATGAGAAACTGAAGCCTGATGTAGGGATGATGTGTGAAGGGCTAGAGGTTGTCAAGGAGCTCTACAAGTGGTTTGTCCGAACCATCTTATTCTACAACTTTTTTGATGTCCAACACAAACCTCAAAAGCCACATGATCTACATAGGACACTTGTAGATTAGAAGGGGGCACATCAAATAATTCCCATATATATTCTTCAAGTGCCTTTATATATTTTCTTGACAGGTGCTCTTGATTAGCTAAACCATGAAGACCATAGAGCAGAAGGGGCACAAGCACAACGCGTATGTCTACCGGCCAGTGTTCACGTCCGTAAATTTTCCATTTGAACTTGTATGCATTCAAAAGTGAAGTGATGAAAGCATTCTGTTTGAATTATCCTTTACACTTTGGTGCTTATGGGAAAGCCTCGTCGATGATGGTTTTGATGGCGCCGGTGTGCAGGTTTGTTACGGCCGAATCCGCAGCCTTAGTCACGGTTGGGGCGTCTCTCTTGTCCTTGCAAAAGAAACAAATAGAAGAAATAAAGAAAAAGAAAAATAATATTATAATCCTTATCATATAAAAGATAAACAAATAGAAAAAGGAATGAAAAATAAACAAATGGCATAACCTAACTTGATTTGATGGGTCCTACACATTCGAGAAGGAAAAAGGCAAATGCTCAGTGATCTATCTGAGCAATCGCATGGTTGTACTTCACCTCTTTTTCACAAGACCGCTTCACCACTAGGCCTAGTGCACAATAATTGGCCCATCTGCGGTAGCCTTGAGTTAGTAGCACATGCCCTGCAACCCAAGGTGATGATGAGTGGTTGTATTAGTCCCACCTCAGGTAGGGGAGGAGGTTGGCACCAACATATAAGGAAGACTCTCATTTCCTTCTAGAATGTTTAGTTAGTCTCATGTTGAGTCTAAATAGTGTGTGCGCTCACGTGGAATATTCGTGATTTAGACTTAGAACTTTGGACGCTTGGCGCGGCGGCGGTCGACGCCTTTACAAATCAATTTTTTTGTGCTTTTGAAAGTTCTTCATTTTTTTGGCGTAGCATTCCTTATTGGAGGTGTTGTTTGGTACGTGTCGGTCGGGTGCTATGGCGAGTGGTGGTATGTAGATGGAGGGCGCAGCGATGGAGGATCATCTCGTTCTGTTTGGGCTTATTGACTTCTTGCGCGTCCGAGATTCTTGCTGCCGATTGTGTTTTTGACCAGAAAATTCAGTGCATTACCATGCGTCTTTGATGTTGGTCGCGAGATCTTATGGGTTTCACCTCTAGCCTACCCCAACTTGTTTGGGACTAAATGCTTTCTTGTTGTTGTTATTGTTGTTGTTGTGGTTGTTGTTGTGTTTGTATCATGTGTCTTTCATGTCCTTATTATAACCGGATTCTGAAGGTAGGCAATCATCATTAGCTAGGTAGTTATACATGGTCTACTTACTTAGCATAATTTGGAAGTATTAAATACAGTACTCAATATTAGTTGTCTTTTGCTTTGAGATCCGATGAGAAACTGAAGCCTGATGTAGGGATGATGTGTGAAGGGCTAGAGGTTGTCAAGGAGCTCTACAAGTGGTTTGTCCGAACCATCTTATTCTACAACTTTTTTGATGTCCAACACAAACCTCAAAAGCCACATGATCTACATAGGACACTTGTAGATTAGAAGGGGGCACATCAAAGAATTCCCATATATATTCTTCAAGTGCTTTTATATATTTTCTTGACAGGTGCTCTTGATTAGCTAAACCATGAAGACAATAGAGCAGAAGGGGGCACAAGCACAACGCGGATGTCTACCGGCCAGTGTTTACGTCCGTAAATTTTCCATTTGAACTTGTATGCATTCAAAAGTGAAGTGATGAAAGCATTCTGTTTGAATTATCCTTTACACTTTGGTGCTTATGGGAAAGCCTCGTCGATGATGGTTTTGATGGCGCCGGTGTGCAGGTTTGTTACGGTCGAATCCGCAGCCTTAGTCACAGTCGGGGCGTCTCTCTTGTCCTTGCAAAAGAAACAAATAGAAAAAGAAAGAAAAAGAAAAATAATAGTATAATCCTTATCCTATAAAAGATAAACAAATAGAAAAAGGAATGAAAAATAAACAAATGGCATAACCTAACTTGATTTGATGGGTCCTACACATTCAAGAAGGAAAAAGGCAAATGCTCAGTGATCTATCTGAGCAATCGCATGGTTGTACTTCACCTCTTTTTCACAAGACCGCTTCACCACTAGGCCTAGTGCATAATAATTGGCCCATCTGCGGTAGCCTTGAGTTAGTAGCACATGCCCTGCAACCCAAGGTGATGACGAGTGGTTGTATTAGTCCCACCTTGGGGAGGGGAGGAGGTTGCCAACAACATATAAGGTAGACTCTCACTTGCTCTCTAGAATGTTTAGTTAGTCTCATGTTGAGTCTAAATAGCGCGTGCGCTCGCGTGGAATATTCGTGACTTAGACTTAGGACTTTGGACGCTTGGCGCGGCGATGGTCGACGCCTTTACAAATCAATTGTTTTTGTGCTTTTTAAAGTTCTTCATTTTTTTGGCGTACCATTCCTTATTGGAGGTGTTGTTTGGTACGTGGCGGTCGGGTGCCATGGCGAGTGGTGGGATGTAGATGGAGGGCGCAGCGATGGAGGATCATCTCGTTCTGTTTGGGCTTATTAACTTCTTGCGCGTCCGAGATTCTTGCTGTTGGTTGTGTTTTTGACCAGAAAATTCAGTGCATTACCATGCGTCTTTGATGTTGGTCGCGAGATCTTATGGGTTTCACCTCTAGCCTACCCCAACTTGTTTGGGACTAAATGCTTTCTTGTTGTTGTTATTGTTGTTGTTGTGGTTGTTGTTGTGTTTGTATCATGTGTCTTTCATGTCCTTATTATAACCGGATTCTGAAGGTAGGCAATCATCATTAGCTAGGTAGTTATACATGGTCTGCTAACTTAGCATAATTTGGAAGTATTAAATACAGTACTCAATATTAGTTGTCTTTTGCTTTGAGATGCGATGAGAAACTGAAGCCTGATGTAGGGATGATGTGTGAAGGGCTAGAGGTTGTCAAGGAGCTCTACAAGTGGTTTCTCCGAACCATCTCATTCTACAACTTTTTTGATGTCCAACACAAACCTCAAAAGCCACATGATGTACATAGGACACTTGCAGATTGGAAGGGGGCCCATCAAATAATTCCCATATCTATTCTTCAAGTGCTTTTATATATTTTCTTGATAGGTGCTCTTGATTAGCTAAACCATGAAGACAATAGAGCAGAACGGGGCACAAGCACAACACGGATGTCTACCGGCCAGTGTTCACGTCCCTAAATTTTCCATTTGAACTTGTATGCATTCAAAAGTGAAGTGATGAAAGCATTCTGTTTGAATTATCCTTTACACTTTGGTGCTTATGGGAAAGCCTCGTCGATGATGGTTTTGATGGCGCCGGTGTGCAGGTTTGTTATAGCCAAATCCGCAGCCTTAGTCACAGTCGGGGCGTCTCTCTTGTCCTTGCAAAAGAAACAAATAGAAGAAAGAAAGAAAAAGAAAAATAATAGTATAATCCTTATCCTATAAAAGATAAACAAATAGAAAAAGGAATGAAAAATAAACAAATGGCATAACCTAACTTGATTTGATGGGTCCTACACATTCGAGAAGGAAAAAGGCAAATGCTCAGTGATCTATCTGAGCAATCGCATGGTTGTACTTCACCTCTTTTTCACAAGACCGCTTCACCACTAGGCCTGGTGCACAATAATTGGCCCATCTGCGGTAGCCTTCAGTTAGTAGCACATGCCCTGCAACCCAAGGTGATGACGAGTGGTTGTATTAGTCCCACCTCGGGGAGGGGAGGAGGTTGGCACCAACATATAAGACAGACTCTCACTTGCTCTCTAGAATGTTTAGTTAGTCTCATGTTGAGTCTAAATAGCACGTGCGCTCGCGTGGAATATTCGTGACTTACACTTACGACTTTGTATGCTTGCCGCGGCGACGGTCGACGCCTTTACAAATCAATTTTTTTGTGCTTTTGAAAGTTCTTCATTTTTTTTGGCCTAGCATTCCTTATTGGAGGTGTTGTTTGGTACGCGGCGGTCAGGTGCCATGCCGAGTGGTGGGATGTAGATGGAGGGCGCAGCGAAGGAGGATCATCTCGTTCTGTTTGGGCTTATTGACTTCTTGCGCGTCCGAGATTCTTGCTGCTGGTTGTGTTTTTGACCAGAATTCAGTGCATTACCATGCGTCTTTGATGTTGGTTGCGAGATCTTATGGGTTTCACCTCTAGCCTACCCCAACTTGTTTGGGACTAAATGCTTTCTTGTTGTTGTTATTGTTGTTGTTGTTGTGGTTGTTGTTGTGTTTGTATCATGTGTCTTTCATGTCCTTATTATAACCGGATTCTGAAGGTAGGCAATCATCATTAGCTAGGTAGTTATACATTGTCTGCTTACTAAGCATATTTTGGAAGTATTAAATACAGTACTCAATATTAGTTGTCTTTTGCTTGGAGATGCGATGAGAAACTGAAGCCTGATGTAGGGATGATGTGTGAAGGGCTAGAGGTTGTCAAGGAGCTCTCCAAGTGGTTTGTCCGAACCATCTCATTCTACAACTTTTTTGATGCCCATCACAAACCTCAAAAGCCACATGATGTACATAGGACACTTGCAGATTGGAAGGGGGCCCATCAAATAATTCCCATATCTATTCTTCAAGTGCTTTTATATATTTTCTTGATAGGTGCTTTTTATTAGCTAAACCATGAAGACAGTAGAGCAGAACGGGGCACAAGCACAACACGGATGTCTACCGGCCAGTGTTCACGTCCCTAAATTTTCCATTTGAACTTGTATGCATTCAAAAGTGAAGTGATGAAAGCATTCTGTTTGAATTATCCTTTACACTTTGGTGCTTATGGGAAAGCCTCGTCGATGATGGTTTTGATGGCGCCGGTGTGCAGGTTTGTTATAGCCAAATCCGCAGCCTTAGTCACAGTCGGGGCGTCTCTCTTGTCCTTGCAAAAGAAACAAATAGAAGAAAGAAAGAAAAAGAAAAATAATAGTATAATCCTTATCCTATAAAAGATAAACAAATAGAAAAAGGAATGAAAAATAAACAAATGGCATAACCTAACTTGATTTCATGGGTCCTACACATTCGAGAAGGAAAAAGGCAAATGCTCAGTGATCTATCTGAGCAATCGCATGGTTGTACTTCACCTCTTTTTCACAAGACCGCTTCACCACTAGGCCTGGTGCACAATAATTGGCCCATCTGCGGTAGCCTTCAGTTAGTAGCACATGCCCTGCAACCCAAGGTGATGACGAGTGGTTGTATTAGTCCCACCTCGGGGAGGGGAGGAGGTTGGCACCAACATATAAGACAGACTCTCACTTGCTCTCTAGAATGTTTAGTTAGTCTCATGTTGAGTCTAAATAACACGTGCGCTCGCGTGGAATATTCGTGACTTAGACTTACGACTTTGTATGCTTGCCGCGGCGACGGTCGACGCCTTTACAAATCAATTTTTTTGTGCTTTTGAAAGTTCTTCATTTTTTTTGGCGTAGCATTCCTTATTGGAGGTGTTGTTTGGTACGCGGCGGTCAGGTGCCATGCCGAGTGGTGGGATGTAGATGGAGAGCGCAGCGAAGGAGGATCATCTCGTTCTGTTTGGGCTTATTGACTTCTTGCGCGTCCGAGATTCTTGCTGCTGGTTGTGTTTTTGACCAGAATTCAGTGCATTACCATGCGTCTTTGATGTTGGTTGCGAGATCTTATGGGTTTCACCTCTAGCCTACCCCAACTTGTTTGGGACTAAATGCTTTCTTGTTGTTGTTATTGTTGTTGTTGTTGTGGTTGTTGTTGTGTTTGTATCATGTGTCTTTCATGTCCTTATTATAACCGGATTCTGAAGGTAGGCAATCATCATTAGCTAGGTAGTTATACATTGTCTGCTTACTAAGCATATTTTGGAAGTATTAAATACAGTACTCAATATTAGTTGTCTTTTGCTTGGAGATGCGATGAGAAACTGAAGCCTGATGTAGGGATGATGTGTGAAGGGCTAGAGGTTGTCAAGGAGCTCTCCAAGTGGTTTGTCCGAACCATCTCATTCTACAACTTTTTTGATGCCCAACACAAACCTCAAAAGCCACATGATGTACATAGGACACTTGTAGATTAGAAGGGGGCACATCAAATAATTCCCATATATATTCTTCAAGTGCCTTTATATATTTTCTTGACAGGTGCTCTTGATTAGCTAAACCATGAAGACCATAGAGCAGAAGGGGCACAAGCACAACGCGTATGTCTACCGGCCAGTGTTCACGTCCGTAAATTTTCCATTTGAACTTGTATGCATTCAAAAGTGAAGTGATGAAAGCATTCTGTTTGAATTATCCTTTACACTTTGGTGCTTATGGGAAAGCCTCGTCGATGATGGTTTTGATGGCGCCGGTGTGCAGGTTTGTTACGGCCGAATCCGCAGCCTTAGTCACGGTTGGGGCGTCTCTCTTGTCCTTGCAAAAGAAACAAATAGAAGAAATAAAGAAAAAGAAAAATAATATTATAATCCTTATCATATAAAAGATAAACAAATAGAAAAAGGAATGAAAAATATACAAATGGCATAACCTAACTTGATTTGATGGGTCCTACACATTCGAGAAGGAAAAAGGCAAATGCTCAGTGATCTATCTGAGCAATCGCATGGTTGTACTTCACCTCTTTTTCACAAGACCGCTTCACCACTAGGCCTAGTGCACAATAATTGGCCCATCTGCGGTAGCCTTGAGTTAGTAGCACATGCCCTGCAACCCAAGGTGATGATGAGTGGTTGTATTAGTCCCACCTCAGGTAGGGGAGGAGGTTGGCACCAACATATAAGGTAGACTCTCACTTCCTTCTAGAATGTTTAGTTAGTCTCATGTTGAGTCTAAATAGTGCGTGCGCTCGCGTGGAATATTCGTGATTTAGACTTAGAACTTTGGACGCTTGGCGCGGCGGCGGCGACGCCTTTACAAATCAATTTTTTTGTGCTTTTGAAAGTTCTTCATTTTTTTGGCGTAGCATTCCTTATTGGAGGTGTTGTTTGGTACGCGGCGGTCGGGTGCTATGGCGAGTGGTGGTATGTAGATGGAGGGCGCAGCGATGGAGGATCATCTCGTTCTGTTTGGGCTTATTGACTTCTTGCGCGTCCGAGATTCTTGCTGCTGCTTGTGTTTTTGACCAGAAAATTCAGTGCATTACCATGCATCTTTGATGTTGGTCGCGAGATCTTATGGGTTTCACCTCTAGCCTACCCCAACTTGTTTGGGACTAAATGCTTTCTTGTTGTTGTTATTGTTGTTGTTGTTGTGGTTGTTGTTGTGTTTGTATCATGTGTCTTTCATGTCCTTATTATAACCGGATTCTGACGGTAGGCAATCATCATTAGCTAGGTAGTTATACATGGTCTACTTACTTAGCATAATTTGGAAGTATTAAATACAGTACTCAATATTAGTTGTCTTTTGCTTTGAGATCCGATGAGAAACTGAAGCCTGATGTAGGGATGATGTGTGAAGGGCTAGAGGTTGTCAAGGAGCTCTACAAGTGGTTTGTCCGAACCATCTTATTCTACAACTTTTTTGATGTCCAACACAAACCTCAAAAGCCACATGATCTACATAGGACACTTGTAGATTAGAAGGGGGCACATCAAATAATTCCCATATATATTCTTCAAGTGCTTTTATATATTTTCTTGACAGGTGCTCTTGATTAGCTAAACCATGAAGACAATAGAGCAGAAGGGGGCACAAGCACAACGCGGATGTCAACGGCCAGTGTTCACGTCCGTAAATTTTCCATTTGAACTTGTATGCATTCAAAAGTGAAGTGATGAAAGCATTCTGTTTGAATTATCCTTTACACTTTGGTGCTTATGGGAAAGCCTCGTCGATGATGGTTTTGATGGCGCCGGTGTGCAGGTTTGTTACGGTCGAATCCGCAGCCTTAGTCACAGTCGGGGCGTCTATCTTGTCCTTGCAAAAGAAACAAATAGAAAAAGAAAGAAAAAGAAAAATAATAGTATAATCCTTATCCTATAAAAGATAAACAAATAGAAAAAGGAATGAAAAATAAACAAATGGCATAACCTAACTTGATTTGATGGGTCCTACACATTCAAGAAGGAAAAAGGCAAATGCTCAGTGATCTATCTGAGCAATCGCATGGTTGTACTTCACCTCTTTTTCACAAGACCGCTTCACCACTAGGCCTAGTGCATAATAATTGGCCCATCTGCGGTAGCCTTGAGTTAGTAGCACGTGCCCTGCAACCCAAGGTGATGACGAGTGGTTGTATTAGCCCCACCTCGGGGAGGGGAGGAGGTTGCCAGCAACATATAAGGTAGACTCTCACTTGCTCTCTAGAATGTTTAGTTAGTCTCATGTTGAGTCTAAATAGTGCGTGCGCTCGCGTGGAATATTCGTGACTTAGACTTAGGACTTTGGACGCTTGGCGCGGCGATGGTCGACGCCTTTACAAATCAATTGTTTTTGTGCTTTTTAAAGTTCTTCATTTTTTTGGCGTAGCATTCCTTGTTGGAGGTGTTGTTTGGTATGTGGCGGTCGGGTGCCATGGCGAGTGGTGGGATGTAGATGGAGGGCGCAGCGATGGAGGATCATCTCGTTCTGTTTGGGCTTATTAACTTCTTGCGCGTCCGAGATTCTTGCTGCTGGTTGTGTTTTTGACCAGAAAATTCAATGCATTACCATGTGTCTTTGACGTTGGTCGCGAGATCTTATGGGTTTCACCTCTAGCCTACCCCAACTTGTTTGGGACTAAATGCTTTCTTGTTGTTGTTATTGTTGTTGTTGTGGTTGTTGTTGTGTTTGTATCATGTGTCCTTCATGTCCTTATTATAACCGGATTCTGAAGGTAGGCAATCATCATTAGCTAGGTAGTTATACATGGTCTGCTTACTTAGCATAATTTGGAAGTATTAAATACAGTACTCAATATTAGTTGTCTTTTGCTTTGAGATGCGATGAGAAACTGAAGCCTGATGTAGGGATGATGTGTGAAGGGCTAGAGGTTGTCAAGGAGCTCTACAAGTGGTTTGTCCGAACCTTCTCATTCTACAACTTTTTTGATGCCCAACACAAACCTCAAAAGCCACATGATGTACATAGGACACTTGTAGATTAGAAGGGGGCACATCAAATAATTCCCATATATATTCTTCAAGTGCCTTTATATATTTTCTTGACAGGTACTCCTGATTAGCTAAACCATGAAGACAATAGAGCAGAAGGGGGCACAAGCACAACGCGTATGTCTACCGGCGAGTGTTCACGTCCGTAAATTTTCCATTTAAACTTGTATGCATTCAAAAGTGAAGTGATGAAAGCATTCTGTTTGAATTATCCTTTACACTTTGGTGCTTATTGGAAAGCCTCGTCGATGATGGTTTTGATGGCGCCGGTGTGCAGGTTTGTTACGGCCGAATCCGCAGCATTAGTCACAGTAGGGGCGTCTCTCTTGTCCTTGCAAAAGAAACAAATAGAAGAAATAAAGAAAAAGAAAAATAATAGTATAATCCTTATCCTATAAAAGATAAACAAATAGAAAAAGGAATGAAAAATAAACAAATGGCATAACCTAACTTGATTTGATGGGTCCTACACATTCGAGAAGGAAAAAGGCAAATGCTCAGTGATCTATCTGAGCAATCGCATGGTTGTCCTTCACCTCTTTTTCACAAGACCGCTCCACCACTAGGCCTAGTGCACAATAATTGGCCCATCTGCGGTAGACTTGAGTTAGTAGCACATGCACTGCAACCCAAGGTGATGACGAGTGGTTGTATTAGTCCCACCTCGGGTAGGAGAGGAGGTTGGCACCAACATATAAGGCGGACTCTCACTTGCTCTCTAGAATGTTTAGTTAGTCTCATGTTGAGTCTAAATAGTGCGTGCGCTCGCGTGGAATATTCGTGACTTAGACTTAGGACTTTGGACGCTTGGCGCGGCGATGGTCGACGCCTTTACAAATCAATTTTTTTGTGCTTTTGAAAGTTCTTCATTTTTTTCGCGTAGCATTCCTTATTGGTGGTGTTGTTTGGTACGCGGCGGTCGGGTGCTATGGTGAGTGGTGGGATGTAGATGGAGGGCGCAGCGATGGAGGATCATCTCGTTCTGTTTGGGCTTATTGACTTCTTGCGCGTCCGAGATTCTTGCTGCTGGTTGTGTTTTTGACCAGAAAATTCAGTGCATTACCATGCGTCTTTGATGTTGGTCGCGAGATCTTATGGGTTTCACCTCTAGCCTACCCCAACTTGTTTGGGACTAAATGCTTGCTTGTTGTTGTTATTGTTGTTGTTGTTGTGGTTGTTGTTGTGTTTGTATCATGTGTCTTTCATGTCCTTATTATAACCGGATTCTGAAGGTAGGCAATCATCATTAGCGAGGTAGTTATACATGGCCTGCTTACTTAGCATAATTTGGAAGTATTAAATACAGTACTCAATATTAGTTGTCTTTTGCTTTGAGATGCGATGAGAAACTGAAGCCTGATGTAGGGATGATGTGTGAAGGGCTAGAGGTTGTCAAGGAGCTCTACAAGTGGTTTCTGCGAAGCATCTCATTCTACAACTTTTTTGATGCCCAACACAAACCTCAAAAGCCACATGATGTACATAGGACGCTTGTAGATTAGAAGAGGGCACATCAAATAATTCCCATATATATTCTTCAAGTGCTTTTATATATTTTCTTGACAGGTGCTCTTGATTAGCTAAACCATGAAGACAATAGAGCAGAAAAGGGCACAAGCACAACGCGGATGTCTACCGGCTAGTGTTCACGTCCGTAAATTTTCCATTTGAACTTGTATGCTTTCAAAAGTGAAGTGATGAAAGCATTCTGTTTGAATTATCCTTTACACTTTGGTGCTTACGGGAAAGCCTCGTCGATGATGGTTTTGATGGCGCCGGTGTGCAGGTTTGTTACGGACGAATCCGTAGCCTTAGTCACAATCGGGGCGTCTCTCTTGTCCTTGCAAAAGAAACAAATAGAACAAAGAAAGAAAAATAAAAATAATAGTATAATAATTATCCTATAGAAGATAAACAAATAGTAAAAGGAATGAAAAATAAAAAAATGGCATAACCTAACTTGATTTGATGGGTCCTACACATTCGAGAAGGAAAAAGGCAAATGCTAAGTGATCTATTTGAGCAATCGCATGGTTGTACTTCACCTCTTTTTCACAAGACCGCTTCACCACTAATCCTAGTGCACAATAATTGGCCCATCTACGGTAGCCTTGAGTTAGTAGCACATGCCCTGCAACCCAAGGTGATGACGAGTGGTTGTATTAGTCCCATCTCGGGGAGGGGAGGAGGTTGGCACCAACATATAAGGCAGACTCTCACTTGCTCTCTAGAATGTTTAGTTAGTCTCATGTTGAGTCTAAATAGCGCGTGCGCTCGCGTGGAATATTCGTGACTTAGACTTAGGACTTTGGACGCTTGGCGCGGCGACGGCCGACGCCTTTACAAATCAAATTTTTTTGTGCTTTTGAAAGTTCTTCTTTTTTTGGCGTAGTATTCCTTATTGGAGGTGTTGTTTGGTATGCGGCGGTTGGGTGCCATGGCGAGTGGTGGGATGTAGATGGAGGGTGCAGCGATGGAGGATCATCTTGTTCTGTTTGGGCTTATTGACTTCTTGCGCGTCTGAGATTCTTGCTGCTCGTTCTGTTTTTGACCAGAAAATTTAGTGCATTACCATGCGTCTTTGATGTTGGTCGCGAGATCTTATGGGTTTCACCTCTAGCCTACCCCAACTTGTTTGGGACTAAATGCTTTCTTGTTGTTGTTATTGTTGTTGTTGTTGTGGTTGTTGTTGTGTTTGTATCATGTGTCTTTCATGTCCTTATTATAACCGGATTCTGAAGGTAGGCAATCATCATTAGCTAGGTAGTTATACATGGCCTGCTTACTTAGCATAATTTGGAAGTATTAAATACAGTACTCAATATTAGTTGTCTTTTGCTTTGAGATACGATGAGAAACTGAAGCCTGATGTAGGGATGATGTGTGAAGGGCTAGAGGTTGTCAAGGAGCTCTACAAGTGGTTTCTGCGAAGCATCTCATTCTACAACTTTTTTGATGTCCAACACAAACCTCAAAAGCCACATGATGTACATAGGACACTTGCAGATTAGAAGGGGGCACATCAAATAATTCCCATATATATTCTTCAAGTGCTTTTATATATTTTCTTGACAGGTGCTCTTGATTAGCTAAACCATGAAGACAATAGAGCAGAAAAGGGCACAAGCACAACGTGGATGTCTACCGGCCAGTGTTCACGTCCGTAAATTTTCCATTTGAACTTGTATGCATTCAAAAGTGAAGTGATGAAAGCATTCTGTTTGAATTATTCTTTACACTTTGGTGCTTATGGGAAAGCCTCGTCGATGATGGTTTTGATGGCGCCGGTGTGCAGGTTTGTTACGGCTGAATCCGCAGCCTTTGTCACAGTCGGGGCGTCTCTCTTGTCCTTGCAAAAGAAACAAATAGAACAAAGAAAGAAAAATAAAAATAATAGTATAATAATTATCCTATAAAAGATAAACAAATAGAAAAAGGAATGAAAAATAAACAAATGGCATAACCTAACTTGATTTGATGGGTCCTACACATTCGAGAAGGAAAAAGGTAAATGCTCAGTGATCTATCTGAGCAATCGCATGGTTGTTCTTCACCTCTTTTTCACAAGACCGCTTCACCACTAGGCCTAGTGCACAATAATTGGCCCATCTGCGGTAGCCTTGAGTTAGTAGCACATGCCCTGCAACCCAAGGTGATGACGAGAGGTTGTATTAGTCCCACCTCGGGGAGGGGAGGAGGCTGGCCCCAACATATAAGGCAGACTCTCACTTCCTCTCTAGAATGTTTAGTTAGTCTCATGATGAGTCTAAATAGCGCGTGCGCTCGCGTGGAATATTCGTGACTTAGACTTAGGACTTTGGATGCTTGGCGCGGCGACGGTCGACGCCTTTACAAATCAATTTTGTTGTGCTTTTGAAAGTTCTTCATTTTTTTGGCGTAGCATTCCTTATTGGAGGTGTTGTTTGGTACGCGCCGGTCGGGTGCCATGGCGAGTGGTGGGATGTAGATGGAGGCCGCAGCGATGGAGGATCATCTCGTTCTGTTTGGGCTTATTGACTTCTTGCGCGTCCGAGATTCTTGCTGCTGGTTGTGTTTTTGACCAGAAAATTCAGTGCATTACCATGCGTCTTTGATGTTGGTCGCGAGATCTTATGGGTTTCACCTCTAGCCTACCCCAACTTGTTTGGGACTAAATGCTTTCTAGTTGTTGTTATTGTTGTTGTTGTTGTGGTTGTTGTTGTGGTTGTATCATGTGTCTTTCATGTCCTTATTATAACCGGATTCTGAAGGTAGGCAATCATCATTAGCTAGGTAGTTATACATGGTCTGCTTACTTAGCATAATATGGAAGTATTAAATGCAGTACTCAATATTAGTTGTCTTTTGCTTTGAGATGCGATGAGAAACTGAAGCCTGATGTAGGGATGATGTGTGAAGGGCTAGAGGTTGTCAAGGAGCTCTACAAGTGGTTTGTCTGAACGATCTCATTCTACAACTTTTTTGATGTCCAACACAAACCTCAAAAGCCACATGATGTACATAGGACACTTGCATACTAGAAGGGGTCACATCAAATAATTCCCATATATATTCTTCAAGTGCTTTTATATATTTTCTTGAAAGGTGCTCTTGATTAGCTAAACCATGAAGACAATAGAGCAGAAGGGGGCACAAGCACAACGCGGATGTCTACCGGCCAGTGCTCACGTCCGTAAAATTTCCATCTGAACTTGTATGCATTCAAAAGTGAAGTGATGAAAGCATTCTGTTCGAATTATCCTATACACTTTGGTGCTTATGGGAAAGCCTCGTCGATGATGGTTTTGATGGCGCCGGTGTGCAGGTTTGTTACGGCCGAATCCGCAGCCTTAGTCACAGTCGGGGCGTCTCTCTTGTCCTTGCAAACGAAACAAATAGAAGAAAGAAAGAAAAAGAAAAATAATAGTATAATCCTTATCCTATAAAAGATAAACAAATAGAAAAAGGAATGAAAAATAAACAAATGGCATAACCTAACTTCATTTGATGGGTCCTACCCATTCGAGAAGGAAAAAGGCAGATGCTCAGTGATCTATCTGAGCAATCGCATGGTTGTACTTCACCTCTTTTTCACAAGACCGCATCACCACTAGGCCTAGTGCACAATAATTGCCCCATCTGCGGTAGCCTTGAGTTAGTAGCACATGCCCTGCAACCCAAGGTGATGACGAGTGGTTGTATTAGTCCCACCTCGGGGAGGGGAGGAGGTTGGCACCAACATATAAGGCAGACTCTCACTTGCTCTCTAGAATGTTTAGTTAGTCTCATGTTGAGTCAAAATAGCGTGTGTGCTCGCGTGGAATATTCTTGACTTAGACTTAGGACTTTGGACGCTTGGCGCGGCGATGGACGATGCCTTTACAAATCAATTTTTTTGTGCTTTTGAAAGTTCTTCATTTTTTTGGCGTAGCATTCCTTATTGGATGTGTTCTTTGGTACGCGGCGGTCGGGTGCCATGGCGAGTGGTGGGATGTAGATGGGGGCGCAGCGATGGAGGATCATCTCGTTCTGTTTGGGCTTATTGACTTCTTGCGCGTCCGAGATTCTTGCTGCTGGTTGTGTTTTTGACCAAAAAATTCAGTGCATTACCATGCGTCTTTGATGTTGGTCGCGAGATCTTATGGGTTTCACCTCTAGCCTACCCCAACTTGTTTGGGACTAAATGCTTTCTTGTTGTTGTTATTGTTGTTGTTGTTGTGGTTGTTGTTGTGTTTGTATCATGTGTCTTTCATGTCCTTATTATAACCAGATTCTGAAGGTAGGCAATCATCATTAGCTAGGTAGTTACACATGGTCTGCTTACTTAGCATAATTTGGAAGTATTAAATACAGTACTCAATATTAGTTGTCTTTTGCTTTGAGATGCGATGAGAAACTGAAGCCTGATGTAGGGATGATGTGTGAAGGGCTAGAGGTTGTCAAGGAGCTCTACAAGTGGTTTGTCCGAACCATCTCATTCTACAACTTTTTTGATGTCCAACACAAACCTCAAAAGCCACATGATGTACATAGGACACTTGCAGATTAGAAGGGGGCACATCAAATAATTCCCATATATATTCTTCAAGTGCTTTTATATATTTTCTTGACAGGTGCTCTTGATTTGCTAAACCATGAAGACAATAGAGCAGAAGGGGGCACAAGCACAACGCGGATGTCTACCGGCCAGTGTTCACGTCCGTAAATTTTCCATTTGAACTTGTATGCATTCAAAAGAGAAGTGATGAAAGCATTCTGTTTGAATTATCCTTTACACTTTGGTGCTTATGGGAAAGCCTCGTCGATGATGGTTTTGATGGCGCCGGTGTGCAGGTTTGTTACGGCTGAATCCGCAGCCTTAGTCACAGTCGGGGCGTCTCTCTTGTTCTTGCAAAAGAAACAAATAGAAGAAAGAAAAAGAAAAATAATTGTATAATCCTTATCCTATAAAAGATAAACAAATAGAAAAAGGAATGAAAAATAAACAAATGGCATAACCTAACTTGATTTGATGGGTCCTACACATTCTAGAAGGAAAAAGGCAAATGCTCAGTGATCTATCTGAGCAATCGCATGGTTGTACTTCACCTCTTTTTCACAAGGCCGCTTCACCACTAGGCCTAGTGCACAATAATTGGCCCATCTGCGGTAGCCTTGAGTTAGTAGCACATGCCCTGCAACCCAAGGTGATGACGAGGTGGTTGTATTAGTCCCACCTCGGGGAGGGGAGGAGGTTGGCACCAACATATAAGGCAGACTCTCACTTGCTCTCTAGAATGTTTAGTTAGTCTCATGTTGAGTCTAAATAGCGCGTGCGCTCGCGTGGAATATTCTTGACTTAGACTTAGGACTTTGGACGCTTGGCGTGGCGACGGTCGACGCCTTTACAAATCAATTTTTTTGTGCTTTTGAAAGTTCTTCATTTTTTTGGCGTAACATTCCTTATTGGAGGTGTTGTTTGGTACGCGGCGGTCGGGTGCCATGGCGAGTGGTGGGATGTAGATGGAGGGCGCAGCGATGGAGGATCAACTTGTTCTATTTGGGCTTATTGACTTCTTGCGCGTCCGAGATTCTTGCTGCTGGTTGTGTTTTTGACCGGAAAATTCAGTGCATTACCATGCGTCTTTGATGTTGGTCGCGAGATCTTATGGGTTTCACCTCTAGCCTACCCCAACTTGTTTGGGACTAAATGCTTTCTTGTTGTTGTTATTGTTGTTGTTGTTGTGGTTTTTGTTGTGTTTGTATCATGTGTCTTTCATGTCCTTATTATAACCTGATTCTGAAGGTAGGCTATCATCATTAGCTAGGCAGTTCTACATGGTCTGCTTACTTAGCATAATTTGGAAGTATTAAATACAGTACTCAATATTAGTTGTCTTTTTCTTTGAGATGCGATGAGAAACTAAAGCCTGATGTAGGGATGATGTGTGAAGGGCTAGAGGTTGTCAAGGAGCTCTACAAGTGGTTTGTCCGAACCATCTCATTCTACAACTTTTTTGATGTCCAACACAAACCTCAAAAGCCACATGATGTACATAGGACACTTGCAGATTAGAAGGGGGCACATCAAATAATTCCCATATATATTCTTCAAGTGCTTTTATATATTATCTTGACAGGTGCTCTTGATTAGCTAAACCATGAAGACAATAGAGCAGAAGGGGGCACAAGCACAACGCGGATGTCTACCGGCCAGTGTTCACGTCCGTAAATTTTCCATTTGAACTTGTATGCATTCACAAGTGAAGTGATGAAAGCATTCTGTTTGATTTATCCTTTACACTTTGGTGCTTATGGGAAAGCCTCGTCGATGATGGTTTTGATGGCGCAGGTGTGCAGGTTTGTTACAGCCGAATCCGCAGCCTTAGTCACAGTCGGGGCGTCTCTCTTGTCCTTGCAAAAGAAAAAAATAGAAGAAAGACAGAAAAAGAAAAATAATAGTATAATACTTATCCTATAAAAGATGATCAAATAGAAAAAGGAATGAAAAACAAACAAATGGCATAACCTAACTTGGTTTGATGGGTCCTACACATTCGAGAAGGAAAAAGGCAAATGCTCAGTGATCTATCTGAGCAATCGCATGGTTGTACTTCACCTCTTTTTCACAAGACCGCTTCACCACTAGGCCTAGTGCACAATAATTGGCCCATCTGCGGTAGCCTTGAGTTAGTAGCACATGCCCTGCAACCCAAGGTGATGACGAGTGGTTGTATTAGTCCCACCTCGGGGAGGGGAGGAGGTTGGCACCAACATATAAGGAAGACTCTCACTTGCTCTCTAGAATGTTTAGTTAGTCTCATGTTGAGTCTAAATAGCGCGTGCGCTCGCGTGGAATATTCATGACTTAGACTTAGGACTTTGGACGCTTGGCGCGGCGACGGTCGACGCCTTTACAAATCAAATTTTTTTGTGCTTTTGAAAGTTCTTCAATATTTTTTGGCGTTGCATTCCTTATTGTAGGTGTTGTTTGGTACGCGGCAGTCGGGTGCCATGGCGAGTGGTGGGATGTAGATGGAGGGCGCAGCGATGGAGGATCATCTCGTTCTGTTTGGGCTTATTGACTTCTTGCGCGTCCGAGATTCTTGCTGCTGGTTGTGTTTTTGACCAGAAAATTCAGTGCATTACCATGCGTCTTTGATGTTGGTCGCGAGGTCTTATGGGTTTCACCTCTAGCCTACCCAAACTTGTTTGGGACTAAATGCTTTCTTGTTGTTGTTATTGTTGTTGTTGTTGTTGTTGCTGTTGTGTTTGTATCATGTGTCTATCATGTCCTTATTATAACCGGATTCTCAAGGTAGGCAATCATCATTAGCTAGGTAGTTATACATGGTCTGCTTACTTAGCATAATCTGGAAGTATTAAATACAGTACTCAATATTAGTTGTCTTTTGCTTTGAGATGCGATGAGAAACTGAAGCCTGATGTAGGGATGATGTGTGAAGGTCTAGAGTTTGTCAAGGAGCTCTACAAGTGGTTTGTCCGAACCATCTCATTCTACAACTTTTTTGATGTCCAACACAAACCTCAAAAGCCACATGATGTACATAGGACACTTGCAGATTAGAAGGGGGCACATCAAATAATTCCCATATATATTCTTCAAGTGCTTTTATATATTTTCTTGACAGGTGCTCTTGATTAGCTAAACCATGAAGACAATAGAGCAGAAGGGGGCACAAGCACAACGCGGATGTCTACCGGCCAGTGTTCACGTCCGTAAATTTTCCATTTGAACTTGTATGCATTCAAAAGTGAAGTGATGAAAGCATTCTGTTTGAATTATCCTTTGCACTTTGGTGCTTATGGGAAAGCCTCGTCAATGATGGTTTTGATGGCGCCGGTGTGCAGGTTTGTTACGGCCGAATCCGCAGCCTTAGTCACAGTCGGGGCATCTCTCTTGTCCTTGCAAAAGAAACAAATAGAAGAAAGAAAGAAAAAGAAAAATAATAGTATAATCCTTATCCTATAAAAGATAAACAAATAGAAAAAGGAATGAAAAATAAACAAATGGCATAACCTAACTTGATTTGATGGGTCCTACACATTCGAGGAGGAAAAAGGCAAATGCTCAGTGAACTATCTGAGCAATCGCATGGTTGTACTTCACCTCTTTTTCACAAGACCGCTTCACCACTAGGCCTAGTGCACAATAATTGGCCCATCTACGGTAGCCTTGAGTTAGTAGCACATGCCCTGCAACCCAAGGTGATGATGAGTGGTTGTATTAGTCCCACCTCGGGGAGGGGAGGAGGTTGGCACCAACATATAAGGCAGACTCTCACTTGCTCTCTAGAATGTTTATTTAGTCTCATGTTGAGTCTAAATAGCGCGTGCGCTCGCGTGGAATATTCGTAACTTAGACTTAGGACTATGGACGCTTGGCGCGGCGACGGTCGACGCCTTTACAAATCAATTTTTTTTGTGCTTTTGAAAGTTCTTCATTTTTTTGGCGTAGCATTCCTTGTTGGAGGTGTTGTTCGGTACGCGGCGGTCGGGCGCCATGGTGAGTGGTGGGAGGTAGATGGAGGGTGCAGCAATGGAGGATCGTCTCGTTCTGTTTGGGCTTATTGACTTCTTGCGCGTCCGAGATTCTTGCTGCTGGTTGTGTTTTTGACCAGAAAATTCAGTGCATTTCCATGCGTCTTTGATGTTGGTCGCGAGATCTTATGGGTTTCACCTCTAGCCTACCCCAACTTGTTTGGGACTAAATGCTTTCTTGTTGTTGTTGTTGTGGTTGTTGTTGTGTTTGTATCATCTGTCTTTCATGTCCTTATTATAACCGGATTCTGAAGGTAGGCAATCATCATTAGCTAGGTAGTTATATATGGTCTGCTTACATAGCATAATTTGGAAGTATTAAATACAGTACTCAATATTAGTTGTCTTTTGCTTTGAGATGCGATGAGAAACTGAAGCCTGATGTAGGGATGATGTGTGAAGGGCTAGAGGTTGTCAAGGATCTCTACAAGTGGTTTGTCCGAACCATCTCATTCTACAACTTTTTTGATTTCCAACACAAACCTCAAAAGCCACATGATGTACATAGGACACTTGCAGATTAGAAGGGGGCACGTCAAATAATTCCCATATATATTCTTCAAGTGCTTTTATATATTTTCTTGACAGGTGCTCTTGATTAGCTAAACCATGAAGACAATAGAGCAGAAGGGGGCACAAGCACAACGCGGATGTCTACCGCCCAGTGTTCACGTCCGTAAATTTTCCATTTGAACTTGTATGCATTCAAAAGTGAAGTGATGAAAGCATTCTGTTTGAATTATCCTTTACACTTTGGTGCTTATGGGAAAGCCTCGTCGACGATGGTTTTGATGGCGCCGGTGTGCAGGTTTGTTACGGCCGAATCCGCAGCCTTAGTCACAGTCGCGGCATCTCTCTTGTCCTTGCAAAAGAAACAAATAGAAGAAAGAAAGAAAAAGAAAAATAATAGTATAATCCTTATCCTATAAAAGATAGACAAATAGAAAAAGGAATGAAAAATAAACAAATGGCATAACCTAACTTGATTTAACGGGTCCTACACATTGGAGAAGGAAAAAGGCAAATGCTCAGTGATCTATCTGAGCAATCGCATGGTTGTACTTCACCTCTTTTTCACAAGACCTCTTCACCACTAAGCCTAGTGCACAATAATTGTCCCATCTGCGGTAGCCTTGAGTTAGTAGCATATGCCCTGCAACCCAAGGTGATGACGAGTGGTTGTATTAGTCCCACCTCGGGGAGGGGAGGAGGTTGGCACCAACATATAAGGCAGACTCTCACTTGCTCTCTAGAATGTTTATTTAGTCTCATGTTGAGTCTAAATAGCGCGTGCGCTTGCGTGGAATATTCGTGACTTAGACTTAGGACTTTGGACGCTTGGCGCGGCGACGGTCGACGCCTTTACAAATCAATTTTTTTGTGCTTTTGAAAGTTCTTCATTTTTTTGGCGTAGCATTCCTTATTGGAGGTGTTGTTTGGTACGCGGCGGTCGGGTGCCATGGTGAGTGGTGGGATGTAGATGGAGGGTGCAGCAATGGAGGATCGTCTCGTTCTGTTTGGGCTTATTGACTTCTTGCGCGTCCGAGATTCTTGCTGCTGGTTGTGTTTTTGACCAGAAAATTCAGTGCATTTCCATGCGTCTTTGATGTTGGTCGCGAGATCTTATGGGTTTCACCTCTAGCCTACCCCAACTTGTTTGGGACTAAATGCTTTCTTGTTGTTGTTATTGTTGTTGTTGTTGTGGTTGTTGTTGTGTTTGTATCATGTGTCTTTCATGTCCTTATTATAACCGGATTCTGAAGGTAGGCAATCATCATTAGCTAGGTAGTTATACATGGTGTGCTTACTTAGCATAATTTGGAAGTATTAAATACAGTACTCAATATTAGTTGTCTTTTGCTTTGAGATGCGATGAGAAACTGAAGCCTGATGTAGGGATGATGTGTGAAGGGCTAGAGGTTGTCAAGGAGCTCTACAAGTGGTTTGTCCGAACCATCTCATTCTACAACTTTTTTGATGTCCAACACAAACCTCAGACGCCACATGATGTACATAGGACACTTGTAGATTAGAAGGGGGCACATCAAATAATTCCCATATATATTCTTCAAGTGCTTTTATATATTTTCTTGACAGGTGCTCTTGATTTGCTAAACCATGAAGACAATAGAGCAGAAGGGGGCACAAGCACAACGCGGATGTCTACCGGCCAGTTTTCACGTCCGTAAATTTTCCATTTGAACTTGTATGCATTCAAAAGTGAAGTGATGAAAGCATTCTGTTTGAATTATCCTTTACACTTTGGTGCTTATGGGAAAGCCTCGTCGATGATGGTTTTGATGGCGCCGGTGTGCAGGTTTGTTACGACCGAATCCGCAGCCTTAGTCACAGTCGGGGCATCTCTCTTGTCCTTGCAAAAGAAACAAATAGAAGAAAGAAAGCAAAAGAAAAATAATAGTATAATCCTTATCCTATGAAAGATAAACAAATAGAAAATGGAATGAAAAATAAACAAATGGCATAACCTAACTTGATTTGATGGGTCCTACACATTCGAGAAGGAAAAAGGCAAATGCTCAGTGACCTATCTGAGCAATCGCATGGTTGTACTTCACCTCTTTTTCACAAGACCGCTTAACCACTAGGCCTAGTGCACAATAATTGGCTCATCTGCGGTAGCCTTGTGTTAGTAGCACATGCCCTGCAACCCAAGGTGATGACGAGTGGTTGTATTAGTCCCACCTCGGGGAGGGGAGGAGGTTGGCACCAGCATATAAGGCAGACTCTCACTTGCTCTCTAGAATGTTTAGTTAGTCTCATGTTGAGTCTAAATAGCGCGTGCGCTCGCATGGAATATCGTGACTTAGAATTAGGACTTTGGACGCTTGGCGCGGCGACGGTCGACGCCTTTACAAATCAATTTTTTTTGTGCTTTTGAAAGTTCTTCATTTTTTTGGCGTAGCATTCCTTATTGGAGGTGTTGTTTGGTACGCGGCGGTCGGGTGCCATGGCGAGTGGTGGGATGTAGATGGAGGGCGCAGCGATGGAGGATCATCTCGTCCTGTTTGGGCTTATTGACTTCTTGCGCGTCCGAGATTCTTGCTGCTGGTTGTGTTTTTGACCAGAAAATTCAGTGCATTACCATGCGTCTTTGATGTTGGTCGCGAGATCTTATGGGTTTCACCTCTAGCCTACCCCAACTTGTTTGGGACTAAATGCTTTCTTGTTGTTGTTATTGTTGTTGTTGTTGTGGTTGTTGTTATGTTTGTATCATGTGTCTTTCATGTCCTTATTATAACCGGATTCTGAAGGTAGGCAATCATCATTAGTTAGGTAGTTATACATGGTCTGCTTACTTAGCATAATTTGGAAGTATTAAATACAGTACTCAATATTAGTTGTCTTTTGCTTTGATATGCGAAGATAAACTGAAGCCTGATGTAGGGATGATGTGTGAAGGGCTAGAGGTTGTCAAGGAGCTCTACAAGTGGTTTGTCCGAACCATCTCATTCTACAACTTTTTTGATGTCCAACACAAACCTCAAAAGCCACATGATGTACATAGGACACTTGCAGATTAGAAGGGGGCACATCAAATAATTCCCATATATATTCTTCAAGTGCTTTTATATATTTTCTTGACAGGTGCTCTTGATTTGCTAAACCATGAAGAAAATAGAGCAGAAGGGGGCACAAGCACAACGCGGATGTCTACCGGCCAGTGTTCACGTCCGTAAATTTTCCATTTGAACTTGTATGCATTCAAAAGTGAAGTGATGAAAGCATTCTGTTTGAATTATCCTTTACACTTTGGTGTTTATGGGAAAGCCTTGTCGATGATGGTTTTGATTGCGCCGGTGTGCAGGTTTGTTACGACCAAATCCGCAGCCTTAGTCACAGTCGGGGCATCTCTCTTGTCCTTGCAAAAGAAACAAATAGAAGAAAGAAAGCAAAAGAAAAATAATAGTATAATCCTTATCCTATGAAAGATAAACAAATAGAAAATGGAATGAAAAATAAACAAATGGCATAACCTAACTTGATTTGATGGGTCCTACGCATTCGAGAAGGAAAAAGGCAAATGCTCAGTGACCTATCTGAGCAATCGCATGGTTGTACTTCACCTCTTTTTCACAAGACCGCTTAACCACTAGGCCTAGTGCACAATAATTGGCTCATCTGCGGTAGCCTTGTGTTAGTAGCACATGCCCTGCAACCCAAGGTGATGACGAGTGGTTGTATTAGTCCCACCTCGGGGAGGGGAGGAGGTTGGCACCAGCATATAAGGCAGACTCTCACTTGCTCTCTAGAATGTTTAGTTAGTCTCATGTTGAGTCTAAATAGCGCGTGCGCTCGCATGGAATATCGTGACTTAGAATTAGGACTTTGGACGCTTGGCGCGGCGACGGTCGACGCCTTTACAAATCAATTTTTTTTGTGCTTTTGAAAGTTCTTCATTTTTTTGGCGTAGCATTCCTTATTGGAGGTGTTGTTTGGTACGCGGCGGTCGGGTGCCATGGCGAGTGGTGGGATGTAGATGGAGGGCGCAGCGATGGAGGATCATCTCGTCCTGTTTGGGCTTATTGACTTCTTGCGCGTCCGAGATTCTTGCTGCTGGTTGTGTTTTTGACCAGAAAATTCAGTGCATTACCATGCGTCTTTGATGTTGGTCGCGAGCTCTTATGGGTTTCACCTCTAGCCTACCCCAACTTGTTTGGGACTAAATGCTTTCTTGTTGTTGTTATTGTTGTTGTTGTTGTGGTTGTTGTTATGTTTGTATCATGTGTCTTTCATGTCCTTATTATAACCGGATTCTAAAGGTAGGCAATCATCATTAGTTAGGTAGTTATACATGGTCTGCTTACTTAGCATAATTTGGAAGTATTAAATACAGTACTCAATATTAGTTGTCTTTTGCTTTGAGATGCGATGATAAACTGAAGCCTGATGTAGGGATGATGTGTGAAGGGCTAGAGGTTGTCAAGGAGCTCTACAAGTGGTTTGTCCGAACCATCTCATTCTACAACTTTTTTGATGTCCAACACAAACCTCAAAAGCCACATGATGTACATAGGACACTTGCAGATTAGAAGGGGGCACATCAAATAATTCCCATATATATTCTTCAAGTGCTTTTATATATTTTCTTGACAGGTGCTCTTGATTTGCTAAACCATGAAGACAATAGAGCAGAAGGGGGCACAAGCACAACGCGGATGTCTACCGGCCAGTGTTCACGTCCGTAAATTTTCCATTTGAACTTGTATGCATTCAAAAGTGAAGTGATGAAAGCATTCTGTTTGAATTATCCTTTACACTTTGGTGTTTATGGGAAAGCCTCGTCGATGATGGTTTTGATTGCGCCGGTGTGCAGGTTTGTTACGACCGAATCCGCAGCCTTAGTCACAGTCGGGGCATCTCTCTTGTCCTTGCAAAAGAAACAAATAGAAGAAAGAAAGCAAAAGAAAAATAATAGTATAATCCTTATCCTATGAAAGATAAACAAATAGAAAATGGAATGAAAAATAAACAAATGGCATAACCTAACTTGATTTGATGGGTCCTACACATTCGAGAAGGAAAAAGGCAAATGCTCAGTGACCTATCTGAGCAATCGCATGGTTGTACTTCACCTCTTTTTCACAAGACCGCTTAACCACTAGGCCTAGTGCACAATAATTGGCTCATCTGCGGTAGCCTTGTGTTAGTAGCACATGCCCTGCAACCCAAGGTGATGACGAGTGGTTGTATTAGTCCCACCTCGGGGAGGGGAGGAGGTTGGCACCAACATATAAGGCAGACTCTCACTTGCTCTCTAGAATGTTTAGTTAGTCTCATGTTGAGTCTAAATAGCGCGTGCGCTCGCGTGGAATATTCGTGACTTAGAATTAGGACTTTGCACGCTTGGCGCGGCGACGGTCGACGCCTTTACAAATCAATTTTTTTTGTGCTTTTGAAAGTTCTTCATTTTTTTTGCGTAGCATTCCTTATTGGAGGTGTTGTTTGGTACGCGGCGGTCGGGTGCCATGGCGAGTGGTGGGATGTAGATGGAGGGCGCAGCAATGGAGGATCGTCTCGTTCTGTTTGGGCTTATTGACTTCTTGCGCATCCGAGATTCTTGGTGTTGGTTGTGTTTTTGACCAGAAAATTTAGTGCATTACCATGCGTCTTTGATGTTGGTCGCGAGATCTTATGGGTTTCACCTCTAGCCTACCCCAACTTGTTTGGGACTAAATGCTTTCTTGTTGTTGTTATTGTTGTTGTTGTTGTGGTTGTTGTTGTGTTTGTATCATGAGTCTTTCATGTCCTAATTATAACCGGATTCTGAAGGTAGGCAATCATCATTAGCTAGGTAGTTATACATGGTCTGCTTACTTAGCATAATTTGGAAGTATTAAATACAGTACTCAATATTAGTTGTCTTTTGCTTTGAGATGCGATGAGAAACTGAAGCCTGATGTAGGGATGATGTGTGAAGGGCTAGAGGTTGTCAAGGAGCTCTACAAGTGGTTTGTCCGAACCATCTCATTCTACAACTTTTTTGATGTCCAACACAAACCTCAAAAGCCACATGATGTACATAGGACACTTGCAGATTAGAAGGGGGCACATCAAATAATTCCCATATATATTCTTCAAGTGCTTTTATATATTTTCTTGACAAGTGCTCTTGATTAGCTAAACTATGAAGACAATAGAGCAGAAGGGGGCACAAGCACAACGCGGATGTCTACCGGCCAGTGTTCACGTCCGTAAATTTTCCATTTGAACTTGTATGCATTCAAAAGTGAAGTGATGAAAGCATTCTGTTTGAATTATCCTTTACACTTTGGTGCTTATGGGAAAGCCTCGTCGATGATGGTTTTGATGGCGCCGGTGTGCAGGTTTGTTACGGCCGAATCCGCAGCCTTAGTCACAGTTGAGGCGTCTCTCTTGTCCTTGCAAAAGAAACAAATAGAAGAAAGAAAGAAAAAGAAAAATAATAGTATAATCCTTATCCTATAAAAGGTAAACAAATAGAAAAAGGAATGAAAAATAAACAAATGGCATAACCTAACTTGATTTGATGGGTCCTACACATTCGAGAAGGAAATAGGCAAATGATCAGTGATCTATCTGAACAAGAGCATGGTTGTACTTCACCTCTTTTTCACAAGACCGCTTCACCACTAGGCCTAGTGCAAAATAATTGCCCATCTGCGGTAGCCTTGAGTTAGTAGCACGTGCCCTGCAACCCAAGGTGATGACGAGTGGTTGTATTAGTCCCACCTCGGGGAGGGGAGGAGGTTGGCACCAACATATAAGGCAGACTCTCACTTGCTCTCTAGAATGTTTAGTTAGTCTCATGTTGAGTCTAAATAGCACGTGCGCTCGTGTGGAATATTCGTGACTTAGAATTAGGACATTGGACACTTGGCGCGGCGACGGTCGACCCTTTACAAATCAATTTTTTTGTGCTTTTGAAAGTTCTTCATTTTTTTGGCGTAGCATTCCTTATTGGAGGTGTTGTTTGGTACGCGGCGGTCGGGTGCCATGGCGAGTGGTGGGATGTAGATGGAGGGCGCAGCGATGGAGGATCATCTTGTTCTGTTTGGGCTTATTGACTTCTTGCGCGTCCGAGATTCTTGCTGCTGGTTGTGTTTTTGACCAGAAAATTCAGTGCATTACCATGCGTCTTTGATGTTGGTCGCGAGATCTTATGGGTTTCACCTCTTGCCTACCCCAACTTGTTTGGGACTAAATGTTTTCTTGTTGTTGTTATTGTTGTTGTTGTTGTGGTTGTTGTTGTGTTTGTATCATGTGTCTTTCATGTCCTTATTATAACCGGATTCTGAAGGTAGGCAATCATCATTAGCTAGGTAGTTATACATGGTCTGCTTACTTAGCATAATTTGGAAGTATTAAATACAGTACTCAATATTAGTTGTCTTTTGCTTTGAGATGCGATGAGAAACTGAAGCCTGATGTAGGGATGATGTGTGAAGGGCTAGAGGTTGTCAAGGAGCTCCACAAGTGGTTTGTCCGAACCATCTCATTCTACAACCTTTTTTATGTCCAACACAAACCTCATAAGCCACATGATGTACATAGGACACTTGCAGATTAGAAGGGGGCACATCAAATAATTCCCATATATATTCTTCAAGTGCTTTTATATATTTTCTTGACAGGTGCTCTTGATTAGCTAAACCATGAAGACAATAGAGCAGAAGGGGGCACATGCACAACGTGGATGTCTACTGGCCAGTGTTCACGTCCGTAAATTTTCCATTTGAACTTGTATGCATTCAAAAGTGAAGTGATGAAAGCATTCTGTTTGAATTATCCTTTACACTTTGGTGCTTATGGGAAAGCCTCGTCGATGATGGTTTTGATGGTGCCAGTGTGCAGGTTTGTTACAGGCCGAATCCGCAGCCTTAGTCACAGTCGGGGCATCTCTCTTGTCCTTGCAAAAGAAACAAATAGAAGAAAGAAAGAAAAAGAAAAATAATAGTATAATCCTTATCCTATAAAAGATAAACAAATAGAAAAAGGAATGAAAAATAAACAAATGGCATAACCTAACTTGATTTGACAGGTCCTACACATTCGAGAAGGAAAAAGGCAAATGCTCAGTGATCTATCTGAGCAATCGCATGGTTGTACTTCACCTCTTTTTCACAAGACCGCTTCACCACTAGGCCTAGTGCACAATAATTGTCCCATCTGCGGTAGCCTTGAGTTAGTAGCACATGCCCGGCAACCCAAGGTGATGACGAGTGGTTGTATTAGTCCCACCTCGGGGAGGGGAGGAGGTTGGCACCAACATATAAGGCAGACTCTCACTTGCTCTCTAGAATGTTTAGTTAGTCTCATGTTGAGTCTAAATAGCGCGTGCGCTCGCGTGGAATATTCATGACTTAGAATTAGGAATTTGGACGCTTTGCGCGGCGACGGTCGACGCCTTTACAAATCAATTTTTTTGTGCTTTTGAAAGTTCTTCATTTTTATTGGTGTAGCATTCCTTATTGGAGGTGTTGTTTGGTACGCGGTGGTCGGGTGCCATGGCGAGTGGTGGGATGTAGATGGAGGGCACAGCGATGGAGGATCATCTCGTTCTGTTTGGGCTTATTGACTTCTTGCGCGTCCGAGATTCTTGCTGCTGGTTGTGTTTTTGACCAGAAAATTCAGTGCATTACCATGCGTCTTTGATGTTGGTCGCGAGATCTTATGGGTTTCACCTCTAGCCTACCCCAACTTGTTTCGGACTAAATGCTTTCTTGTTGTTGTTATTGTTGTTGTTGTTGTGGTTGTTGTTGTGTTTGTATCATGTGTCTTTCATGTCCTTATTATAACCGGATTCTGAAGGTAGGCAATCATCATTAGCTAGGTAGTTATACATGGTCTGCTTACTTAGCATAATTTGGAAGTATTAAATACAGTACTCAATATTAGTTGTCTTTTGCTTTGAGATGCGATGAGAAACTGAAGCCCGATGTAGGGATGATGTGTGAAGGGCTAGAGGTTGTCAAGGAGCTCTACAAGTGGTTTGTCCGAACCGTCTCATTCTACAACTTTTTTGATGTCCAACATAAACCTCAGAAGCCACATGATGTACATAGGACACTTGCAGATTAGAAAGGGGCACATCAAATAATTCCCATATATATTCTTCAAGTGCTTATATATATTTTCTTGACAGGTGCTCTTGATTAGCTAAACCATGAAGATAATAGAGCAGAAGGGGCCACAAGCACAACGCGGATGTCTACCGGCCAGTGTTCAGGTCCGTAAATTTTCCATTTGAACTTGTATGCATTCAAAAGTGAAGTGATGAAAGCATTCTGTTTGAATTATCCTTTACACTTTGGTGCTTATGGAAAAGCCTCGTCGATGATGTTTTTGATGGCGCCGGTGTGCAGGTTTGTTACGGCCGAATCCGCAGGCTTAGTCACAGTCGGGGCGTCTCTCTTGTCCTTGCAAAAGAAACAAATAGAAGAAACAAAGAAAAAGAAAAATAATAGTATAATCCTTATCCTATAAAAGATAAACAAATAGAAAAAGGAATGAAAAATAAACAAATGGCATAACCTAACTTGATTTGATGGGTCCTACACATTCGAGAAGGAAAAAGGCAAGTGCTAAGTGATCTATCTGAGCAATCGCATTGTTGTACTTCACCTCTTCTTCACAAGACCGCTTCACCACTAGGCCTAGTGCACAATAATTGGCCCATCTACGGTAGCCTTGACTTAGTAGCACATGCCCTGCAACCCAAGGTGATGACGAGTGGTTGTATTAGTCCCACCTTGGGGAGGGGAGGAGGTTGGCACCAACATATAAGGCAGACTCTCACTTGCTCTCTAGAATGTTTAGTTAGTCTCATGTTGAGTCTAAATAGCGCGTGCGCTCGCGTGGAATATTCGTGACTTAGTACTTAGGACTTTGGACGCTTGGCGCGGCGACGGTCGACGCCTTTACAAATCAATTTTTTTGTGCTTTTGAAAGTTCTTCATTTTTTTGGCGTAGCATTCCTTATTGGAGGTGTTGTTTGGTAGCGGCGGTCGGGTGCCATGACGAGTGGTGGGATGTAGATGGAGGGTGCAGCGATGGAGGATCATCTCATTCTGTTTGGGCTTATTGACTTCTTGCGCGTCCGAGATTCTTGCTGCTGGTTGTGTTTTTGACCAGAAAATTCAGTGCATTACCATGCGTTTTTGATGTTGGTCGCGAGATCTTATGGGTTGCACCTCTTGCCTACCCCAACTTGTTTGGGACTAAATGATTTCTTGTTGTTATTATTGTTGTTGTTGTTGTGGTTGTCGTTGTGTTTGTATCATGTGTCTTTCATGTCCTTATTATAACCAGATTCTGAAGGTAGGCAATCATCATTAGCTAGGTAGTTATACATGGTCTGCTTACTTAGCATAATTTGGAAGTATTAAATACAATACTCAATATTAGTTGTCTTTTGCTTTGAGATGCGATGAGAAACTGAAGCCTGATGTAGGGATGATGTGTGAAGGGCTAGAGGTTGTCAAGGAGCTCTACAAGTGGTTTGTCCGAACCATCTCATTCTACAACTTTTTTTATGTCCAACACATACCTCAAAAGCCACATGATGTACATAGGACACTTGCAGATTAGAAGGGGGCACATCAAATAATTCCCATATATATTCTTCAAGTGCTTTTATATATTTTCTTGACAGGTGCTCTTGATTAGCTAAACCATGAAGACAATGGAGCAGAAGGGGGCACATGCACAACGCGGATGTCTACCGGCCAGTGTTCACGTCCGTAAATTTTCCATTTGAACTTGTATGCATTCAAAAGTGAAGTGATGAAAGCATTATGTTTGAATTATCCTTTACACTTTGGTGCTTATGGGAAAGCCTCGTCGATGATGGTTTTGATGGCGCCGGTGTGCAGGTTTGTTACGGCCGAATCCGCAGCCTTAGTCACAGTCGGGGCATCTCTCTTGTCCTTCCAAAAGAAACAAATAGAAGAAAGAAAGAAAAAGAAAAATAATAGTATAATCCTTATCCTATAAAGATAAACAAGTAGAAAAAGGAATGAAAAATAAACAAATGGCATAACCTAACTTGATTTGACGGGTCCTACACATTCGAGAAGGAAAAAGGCAAATGCTCAGTGATCTATCTGAGCAATCGCATGGTTGTACTTCACCTCTTTTTCACAAGACCGGTTCACCACTAGGCCTAGTCCACAATAATTGGCCAATCTGCGGTAGCCTTGAGTTAGTAGCACATGCCCTGCAACCCAAGGTGATGACGAGTGGTTGTACTAGTCCCACCTCAGGGAGGGGAGGAGGTTGGCACCAACATATAAGGCAGACTCTCACTTGCTCTCTAGAATGTTTAGTTAGTCTCATGTTGAGTCTAAATAGCGCGTGCGCTCGCGTGGAATATTCGTGACTTAGACTTAGGACTTTGGACGCTTGGCGCGGCGACGGTCGATGCCTTTACAAATCAATTTTTTTGTGCTTTTGAAAGTTCTTCATTTTTTTGGCGTAGCATTCCTTATTGGAGGTGTTGTTTGGTACGCGGCGGTCGGGTGCCATGGCGAGTGGTGGGATCGTCTCGTTCCGTTTGGGCTTATTGACTTCTTGCGCGTCCGAGATTCTTGCTGCTGGTTGTGTTTTTGACCAGAAAATTTAGTGCATTTCCATGCGTCTTTGATGTTGGTCGCGAGATCTTATTGGTTTCACCTCTAGCCTACCCCAAATTGTTTGGGACTAAATGTTTTCTTGTTGTTGTTATTGTTGTTGTTGTTGTTGTGGTTGTTGTTGTGTTTGTATCATGTGTCTTTCATGTCCTTATTATAACCGGATTCTGAAGGTAGGCAATCATCATTAGCTAGGTAGTTATACATGGTCTGCTTACTTAGCATAATTTGGAAGTATTAAATACAGTACTCAATATTAGTTGTCTTTTGCTTTGAGATGCGATGAGAAACTGAAGCCTGATGTAGGGATGATGTGTGAAGGGCTAGAGGTTGTCAAGGAGCTCTACAAGTGGTTTGTCCGAACCATCTCATTCTACAACCTTTTTTATGTCCAACACAAACCTCAAAAGCCACATGATGTACATAGGACACTTGCAGATTAGAAGGGGGCACATCAAATAATTCCCATATATATTCTTCAAGTGCTTTTATATATTTTCTTGACAGGTGCTCTTGATTAGCTAAACCATGAAGACAATAGAGCAGAAGGGGGCACAAGCACAACGTGGATGTCTACTGGCCAGTGTTCACGTCCGTAAATTTTCCATTTGAACTTGTATGCATTCAAAAGTGAAGTGATGAAAGCATTCTGTTTGAATTATCCTTTACACTTTGGTGCTTATGGGAAAGCCTCGTCGATGATGGTTTTGATGGCGCCGGTGTGCAGGTTTGTTACGGCCGAATCCGCAGCCTTAGTCACAGTCGGGGCGTCTCTCTTGTCCTTGCAAAAGAAACAAATAGAAGAAAGAAAGAAAAAGAAAAATAATAGTATAATCCTTATCCTATAAAAGGTAAACAAATAGAAAAAGGAATGAAAAATAAACAAATGGCATAACCTAACTTGATTTGATGGGTCCTACACATTCGAGAAGGAAATAGGCAAATGCTCAGTGATCTATCTAAGCAATCGCATGGTTGTACTTCACCTCTTTTTCACAAGACCGCTTCACCACTAGGCCTAGTGCAGAATAATTGGCCCATCTGCGGTAGCCTTGAGTTAGTAGCACATGCCCTGCAACCCAAGGTGATGACGAGTGGTTGTATTAGTCCCACCTCGGGGAGGGGAGGAGGTTGGCACCAACATATAAGGCAGACTCTCACTTGCTCTCTAGAATGTTTAGTTAGTCTCATGTTGAGTCTAAATAGCGCGTGCGCTCGCGTGGAATATTCGTGACTTAGAATTAGGAATTTGGACGCTTTGCGCGGCGACGGTCGACGCCTTTACATATCAATTTTTTTGTGCTTTTGAAAGTTCTTCATTTTTTTTGGTGTAGCATTCCTTATTGGAGGTGTTGTTTGGTCCGCGGTGGTCGGGTGCATGGCGAGTGGTGGGATGTAGATGGAGGGCGCAGCGATGGAGGATCATCTCGTTCTGTTTGGGCTTATTGACTTCTTGCGCGTCCGAGATTCTTGCTGCTGGTTGTGTTTTTGACCAGAAAATTCAGTGCATTACCATGCGTCTTTGATGTTGGTCGCGAGATCTTATGGGTTTCACCTCTAGCCTACCCTAACTTGTTTCGGACTAAATGCTTTCTTGTTGTTGTTATTGTTGTTGTTGTTGTGGTCATTGTTGTGTTTGTATCATGTGTCTTTCATGTCCTTATTATAACCGGATTCTGAAGGTAGGCAATCATCATTAGCTAGGTAGTTATACATGGTCTGCTTACTTAGAATAATTTGGAAGTATTAAATACAGTACTCAATATTAGTTGTCTTTTGCTTTGAGATGCGATGAGAAACTGAAGCCCGATGTAGGGATGATGTGTGAAGGGCTAGAGGTTGTCAAGGAGCTCTACAAGTGGTTTGTCCGAACCATCTCATTCTACAACTTTTTTGATGTCCAACATAAACCTCAAAAGCCACATGATGTACATAGGACACTTGCAGATTAGAAAGGGGCACATGAAATAATTCCCATATATATTCTTCAAGTGCTTTTATATATTTTCTTGACAGGTGCTCTTGATTAGCTAAACCATGAAGATAATAGAGAAGAAGGGGGCACAAGCACAACGCGGATGTCTACCGGCCAGTGTTCACGTCCGTAAATTTTCCATTTGAACTTGTATGCATTCAAAAGTGAAGTGATGAAAGCATTCTGTTTGAATTATCCTTTACACTTTGGTGCTTATGGGAAAGCCTCGTCGATGATGTTTTTGATGGCGCCGGTGTGCAGGTTTGTTACGGCCGAATCCGCAGCCTTAGTCACAGTCGGGGCGTCTCTCTTGTCCTTGCAAAAGAAACAAATAGAAGAAACAAAGAAAAAGAAAAATAATAGTATAATCCTTATCCTATAAAAGATAAACAAATAGAAAAAGGAATGAAAAATAAACAAATGGCATAACCTAACTTGATTTGATGGGTCCTACACATTCGAGAAGGAAAAAGGCAAGTGCTCAGTGATCTATCTGAGCAATCGCATTGTTGTACTTCACCTCTTGTTCACAAGACCGCTTTACCACTAGGCCTAGTGCACAATAATTGGCCCATCTGCGGTAGCCTTGAGTTAGTAGCACATGCCCTGCAACCCAAGGTGATGACGAGTGGTTGTATTAGTCCCACCTTGGGGAGGGGAGGAGGTTGGCACCAACATATAAGGCAGACTCTCACTTGCTCCCTAGAATGCTTAGTTAGTCTCATGTTGAGTCTAAATAGCGCGTGCGCTCGCGTGGAATATTCGTGACTTAGTACTTAGGACTTTGGACGCTTGGCGGGGCGACGGTCGACGCCTTTACAAATCAATTTTTTTTGTGGTTTTGAAAGTTCTTCATTTTTTTGGCGTAGCATTCCTTATTGGAGGTGTTGTTTGGTACGCGGCGGTCGGGTGCCATGACGAGTGGTGGGATGTAGATGGAGGGTGCAGCGATGGAGGATCATCTCATTCTGTTTGGGCTTATTGACTTCTTGCGCGTCCGAGATTCTTGCTGCTGGTTGTGTTTTTGACCAGAAAATTCAGTGCATTACCATGCGTTTTTGATGTTGGTCGCGAGATCTTATGGGTTTCACCTCTTGCCTACCCCAACTTGTTTGGGACTAAATGATTTCTTGTTGTTGTTATTGTTGTTGTTGTTGTGGTTGTCGTTGTGTTTGTATCATGTGTCTTTCATGTCCTTATTATAACCAGATTCTGAAGGTAGGCAATCATCATTAGCTAGGTAGTTATACATGGTCTGCTTACTTAGCATAATTTGGAAGTATTAAATACAGTACTCAATATTAGTTGTATTTCTCTTTGAGATGCGATGAGAAACTGAAGCCTGATGTAGGGATGATGTGTGAAGGGCTAGAGGTTGTAAAGGAGCTCTACAAGTGGTTTGTCCGAACGATCTCATTCTACAACTTTTTTGATGTCCAACACAAACCTCAAAAGCCACATGATGTACATAGGACACTTGCAAATTAGAAGGGGGCACATCAAATAATTCCCATATATATTCTTCAAGTGCTTTTATATATTTTCTTGACAGGTGCTCTTGATTAGCTAAACCATGATGACAATAGAGCAGAAGGGGGCACAAGCACAACGCGGATGTCTACCGGCCAGTGTTCACGTCCGTAAATTTTCCATTTGAACTTGTATGCATTCAAAAGTGAAGTGATGAAAGCATTCTGTTTGAATTATCCTTTACACTTTGCTGCTTATGGGAAAGCCTCATCGATGATGGTTTTGATGGCGCCGGTGTGCAGGTTTGTTACGGATGAATCCGCAGCCTTAGTCATAGTCGGGGCGTCTCTCTTGTCCTTGCAAAAGAAACAATAGAAGAAAGAAAGAAAAAGAAAAATAATAGTATAATCCTTATCCTATAAAAGGTAAACAAATAGAAAAAGGAATGAAAAATAAACAAATGGCATAACCTAACTTGATTTGATGGGTCCTACACATTCGAGAAGGAAATAGGCAAATGCTCAATGATCTATCTAAGCAATCGAATGGTTGTACTTCACCTCTTTTTCACAAGACCGCTTTACCACTAGGCCTAGTGCACAATAATTGGCCCATCTGCGGTAGCCTTGAGTTAGTAGCACATGCCCTGGAACCCAAGGTGATGACGAGTGGTTGTATTAGTCCCACCTCGGGGAGGGGAGGAGGTTGGCACCAACATATAAGGCAGACTCTCACTTGCTCTCTAGAATGTTTAGTTAGTCTCATGTTGAGTCTAAATAGCGTGTGCGCTCGCGTGGAATATTCGTGACTTAGAATTAGGAATTTGGACGCTTTGCGCGGCGACGGTCGACGCCTTTACAAATCAATTTTTTTGTGCTTTTGAAAGTTCTTCATTTTTTTGGTGTAGCATTCCTTATTGGAGGTGTTGTTTGGTACGCGGTGGTCGGGTGCCATGGCGAGTGGTGGGATGTAGATGGAGGGCGCAGCGATGGAGGATCATCTCGTTCTGTTTGGGCTTATTGACTTCTTGCGCGTCCGAGATTCTTGCTGCTGGTTGTGTTTTTGACCAGAAAATTTAGTGCATTACCATGCGTCTTTGATGTTGGTCGCGAGATCTTATGGGTTTCACCTCTAGCCTACCCCAACTTGTTTCGGACTAAATGCTTTCTTGTTGTTGTTAATTGTTGTTGTTGTTGTGGTTGTTGTTGTGTTTGTATCATGTGTCTTTCATGTCCTTATTATAACCGGATTCTGAAGGTAGGCAATCATCATTAGCTAGGTAGTTATACATGGTCTGCTTACTTAGAATAATTTGGAAGTATTAAATACAGTACTCAATATTAGTTGTCTTTTGCTTTGAGATGCGATGAGAAACTGAAGCCTGATGTAGGGATGATGTGTGAAGGGCTAGAGGTTGTCAAGGAGCTCTACAAGTGGTTTGTCCGAACCATCTCATTCTACAACTTTTTTTATGTCCAACATAAACCTCAAAAGCCACATGATGTACATAGGACACTTGCAGATTAGAAAGGGGCACATCAAATAATTCCCATATATATTCTTCAAGGGCTTTAATATATTTTCTTGACAGGTGCTCTTGATTAGCTAAACCATGAAGATAATAGAGCGGAAGGGGGCACAAGCACAACGCGGATGTCTACCGGCCAGTGTTCACGTCCGTAAATTTTCCATTTGAACTTGTATGCATTCAAAAGTGAAGTGATGAAATCATTCTGTTTGAATTATCCTTTACACTTTGGTGCTTATGGGAAAGCCTCGTCGATGATGTTTTTGATGGCGCCGGTGTGCAGGTTTGTTACGGCCGAATCCGCTGCCTTAGTCACAGTCGGGGCGTCTCTCTAGTCCTTGCAAAAGAAACAAATAGAAGAAACAAAGAAAAAGAAAAATAATAGTATAATCCTTATCCTATAAAAGATAAACAAATAGAAAAAGGAATGAAAAATAAACAAATGGCATAACCTAACTTGATTTGATGGGTCCTACACATTCGAGAAGGAAAAAGGCAAGTGCTCAGTGATCTATCTGAGCAATCGCATTATTGTACTTCACCTCTTGTTCACAAGACCGCTTCACCACTAGGCCTAGTGCACAATAATTGGCCCATCTGCGGTAGCCTTGAGTTAGTAGCACATGCCCTGCAACCCAAGGTGATGACGAGTGGTTGTATTAGTCCCACCTTGGGGAGGGGAGGAGGTTGGCACCAACATATAAGGCAGACTCTCACTTGCTCTCTAGAATGTTTAGTTAGTCTCATGTTGAGTCTAAATAGCGCGTGCACTCGCGTGGAATATTCGTGACTTAGTACTTAGGACTTTGGACGCTTGGCGCAGCGACGGTCGACGCCTTTACAAATCAATTTTTTTTGTGCTTTTGAAAGTTCTTCATTTTTTTGGCGTAGCATTCCTTATTGGAGGTGTTGTTTGGTAGCGGCGGTCGGGTGCCATGACGAGTGGTGGGATGTAGATGGAGGGTGCAGCGATGGAGGATCATCTCATTCTGTTTGGGCTTATTGACTTCTTGCGCGTCCGAGATTCTTGCTGCTGGTTGTGTTTTTTACCAGAAAATTCAGTGCATTACCATGCGTTTTTGATGTTGGTCGCGAGATCTTATGGGTTTCACCTCTTTCCTACCCCAACTTGTTTGGGACTAAATGATTTCTTTTTGTTGTTATTGTTGTTGTTGTTGTGGTTGTCGTTGTGTTTGTATCATGTGTCTTTCATGTCCTTATTATAACCAGATTCTGAAGGTAGGCAATCATCATTAGCTAGGTAGTTATACATGGTCTGCTTACTTAGCATAATTTGGAAGTATTAAATACAGTACTCAATATTAGTTGTCTTTTGCTTTGAGATGCGATGAGAAACTGAAGCCTGATGTAGGGATGATGTGTGAAGGGCTAGAGGTTGTCAAGGGGCTCTACAAGTGGTTTGTCCGAACCATCTCATTCTACAACTTTTTTGATGTCCAACCCACCTCAAAAGCCACATGATGTACATAGGACACTTGCAGATTAGAAGGGGGCACATCAAATAATTCCCATATATATTCTTCAAGTGCTTTAATATATTTTCTTGCCAGGTGCTCTTGATTAGCTAAACCATGATGACAATAGAGCAGAAGGGGGCACAAGCACAACGCGGATGTCTACCGGCCAGTGTTCACGTCTGTAAATTTTCCATTTGAACTTGTATGCATTCAAAAGTGAAGTGATGAAAGCATTCTGTTTGAATTATCCTTTAACTTTGCTGCTTATGGGAAAGCCTCGTCGATGATGGTTTTGATGGCGCCGGTGTGCAGGTTTGTTACGGACGAATCCGCAGCCTTAGTCACAGTCGGGGCGTCTCTCTTGTCCTTGCAAAAGAAACAAATAGAAGAAAGAAAGAAAAAGAAAAATAATAGTATAATACTTATCCTATAAAAGATAAAGAAATAGAAAAAGGAATGAAAAATAAACAAATGGCATAACCTAACTTGATTTGATGGGTCCTACACATTTGAGAAGGAAAAAGGCAAATGCTCAATGATCTATCTGAGCAATCGCATGGTTGTACTTCACCTCTTTTTCACAAGACCGCTTCACCACTAGGTCTAGTGCACAATAATTGGCCCATCTGCGATAGCCTTGAGTTAGTAGCACATGCCCTACAACCCAAGGTGATAACGAGTGGTTGTATTAGTCCCACCTCGGGGAGGGGAGGACGTTGGCACCAACATATAAGGCAGACTCTCACTTGCTCTCTAGAATGTTTAGTTAGTCTCATGTTGAGTCTAAATAGCGCGTGCGCTCGCGTGGAATATTCGTGACTTAGACTTAGGACTTAGGACGCTTGGTGCGGCGACGGTCGACGCCTTTACAAATCAATTTTTTTGTGCTTTTGAAAGTTCTTCATTTTTTTGGTGTAGCATTCCTTTTTGGAGGTGTTGTTTGGTACGCGGTGGTCGGTTGCCATGGAGAGTGGTGGGATGTAGATGGAGGGCGCAGCGATGGAGGATCATCTCGTTCTGTTTGGGCTTATTGACTTCTTGCGCGTCCAAGATTCTTGCTGCTGGTTGTGTTTTTGACCAGAAAATTCAGTGCATTACCATGCGTCTTTGATGTTGGTCGCGAGATCTTATGGGTTTCACCTCTAGCCTACACCAACTTGTTTCGGACGAAATGCTTTCTTGTTGTTGTTATTGTTGTTGTGGTGGTGGTTGTTGTTGTGTTTGTATCATGTCTCTTTCATTTTCTTATTATAACCGGATTCTGAAGGTAGGCAATCATCATTAGCTACGTAGTTATAAATGGTCTGCTTACTTAGCATAATTTGGAAGTATTAAATACAGTACTCAATATTAGTTGTCTTTTGCTTTGAGATGCGATGAGAAACTGAAGCCTGATGTAGGGATGATGTGTGAAGGGCTAGAGGTTGTCAAGGAGCTCTACAAGTGGTTTGTCCGAACCATCTCATTCTACAACTTTTTTGATGTCCAACATAAAACTCAAAAGCCACATGATGTACATAGGACACTTGCAGATTAGAAAGGGGCACATCAAATAATTCCCATATATATTATTCAAGTGCTTTTATATATTTTCTTGACAGGTGCTCTTGATTAGCTAAACCATGAAGACAATAGAGCAGAAGGGGGCACAAGCACAACGCGGATGTCTACCGGCCAGTGTTCACGTCCGTAAATTTTCCATTTGAACTTGTATGCATTCAAAAGTGTAGTGATGAAAGCATTATGTTTGAATTATCCTTTACACTTTTGTGCTTATGGGAAAGCCTCGTCGATGATGGTTTTGATGGCACCGGTGTCCAGGTTTGTTATGGACGAATCCGCAGCCTTAGTCACAGTCGGGGCGTCTCTCTTGTCCTCGCAAAAGAAACAAATAGAAGAAAGAAAGAAAAAGAAAAATAATAGTATAATCCTTATCCTATAAAAGATAAACAAATAGAAAAAGGAATGAAAAATAAACAAATGGCATAACCTAACTTGATTTGATGGGTCCTACACATTTGAGAAGGAAAAAAGGCAAATGCTCAGTGATCTATCTGAGCAATCGCATGGCTGTACTTCACCTCCTTTTCACAAGACCGCTTCACCACTAGGTCTAGTGCACAATAATTGGCCCATCTGCGGTAGCCTTGAGTTAGTAGCACATGCCCTGCAACCCAAGGTGATGACGAGTGGTTTTATTAGTCCCACCTCGGGGAGGGGAGGAGGTTGGCACCAACATATAAGGCAGACTCTCACTTGCTCTCTAGAATGTTTAGTTAGTCTCATGTTGAGTCTAAATAGCGGGTGCGCTCGCCTGGAATATTCGTGACTTAGACTTAGGACTTTGGATGCTTGGCGCGGCGACGGTCGACGCCTTTACAAATCAATTTTTTTGTGCTTTTGGAAGGTCTTCATTTTTCTGGCGTAGCATTCCTTATAGGAGGTGTTGTTTGGTATGCGGCGGTCGGGTGCCATGGCGAGTGGTGGGATGTAGATGGAGGGTGCAGCGATGGAGGATCATCTTGTTCTCTTTGGGCTTATTGACTTCTTGCGCGTCCGAGATTCTTGCTGCAGGTTGTGTTTTTGACCAGAAAATTCAGTGCATTACCATGCGTCTTTGATGTTGGCCGCGAGATCTTATGGGTTTCACCTCTAGCCTACCCCAACTTGGTTCGGACTAAATGCTTTCTTGTTGTTGTTATTGTTGTTGTTGTTGTGGTTGTTGTTGTGTTTGTATCATGTGTCTTTCATGTCCTTATTATAACCGGATTCTGAAGGTAGGCAATCATCATTAGCTAGGTAGTTATACATGGCCTGCTTACTTAGCATAATTTGGAAGTATTAAATACAGTACTCAATATTAGTTGTCTTTTGCTTTGAGATGCGATGAGAAACTGAAGCCTGATGTAGGGATGATGTGTGAAGGGCTAGAGGTTGTCAAGGAGCTCTACAAGTGGGTTGTCCGAACCATCTCATTCTACAACTTTTTTGATGTCCAACACAAACCTCAAAAGCCACATGATGTACATAGGACACTTGCAGATTAGAAGGGGGCACATCAAATAATTCCCATATATATTCTTCAAGTGCTTTTATATATTTTCTTGACAGGTGCTCTTGATTAGCTAAACCATGAAGACAATAGAGCAGAAGTAGGCACAAGCACACGCGGATGTCTACTGGCCAGTGTTCACGTCCATAAATTTTCCATTTGAACTTGTATGCATTCAAAAGTGAAGTGATGAAAGCATTCTGTTTGAATTATCCTTTACACTTTGGTGCTTATGAGAAAGCCTCGTCGAAGATGGTTTTGATGGCGCCTGTGTGCAGGTTTGTTACGACCGAATCCGCAGCCTTAGTCACAGTCGGGGCGTCTCTCTTGTCCTTGCAAAAGAAACAAATAGAACAAAGAAAGAAAAATAAAAAACATAGTATAATCCTAATCCTATAAAAGATAAACAAATAGAAAAAGGAATGAAAAATAAACAAATGGCATAACCTAACTTGATTTGATGGGTCCTACACATTCGAGAAGGAAAAAGGCAAATGCTTAGTGATCTATCTGAACAATCGCATGGTTGTACTTCACCTCTTTTTCACAAGACTGCTTCACCACTAGGCCTAGTGCACAATAATTGGCCCATCTGCGGTAGCCTTGAGTTAGTAGCACATGCCCTGCAACCCAAGGTGATGACGAGTGGTTGTATTAGTCCCACCTCGGGGAGGGGAGGAGGTTGGCACCAACATATAAGGCAGACTCTCACTTGCTCTCTAGAATGTTTAGTTAGTCTCATGTTGAGTCTAAATAGCGCGTGCGCTCGCCTGGAATATTCGTGACTTAGACTTAGGACTTTGGACGCTTGGCGCGGCGACGGTCGACGCCTTTACAAATCAATTTTTTTTGTGCTTTTGGAAGGTCTTCATTTTTTTGGCGTAGCATTCCTTATTGGAGGTGTTGTTTGGTACGCGGCGGTCGGGTGCCATGGCGAGTGGTGGGATGTAGATGGAGGGTGCAGCGATGGAGGATCATCTTGTTCTGTTTGGGCTTATTGACTTCTTGCGCGTCCGAGATTCTTGCTGCAGGTTGTGTTTTTGACCAGAAAATTCAGTGCATTACCATGCGTCTTTGATGTTGGCCGCGAGATCTTATGGGTTTCACCTCTAGCCTACCCCAACTTGGTTCGGACTAAATGCTTTCTTGTTGTTGTTATTGTTGTTGTTGTTGTGGTTGTTGTTGCGTTTGTATCATGTGTTTTCATGTCCATATTATAACCGGATTCTGAAGGTAGGCAATCATCATTAGCTAGGTAGTTATACATGGCCTGCTTACTTAGCATAATTTGGAAGTATTAAATACAATATTCAATATTAGTTGTCTTTTGCTTTGAGATGCGATGAGAAACTGAAGCCTGATGTAGGGATGATGTGTGAAGGGCTAGAGGTTGTCAAGGAGCTCTACAAGTGGGTTGTCCGAACCATCTCACTCTACAACTTTTTTGATGTCCAACACAAACCTCAAAAGCCACATGATGTACATAGGACACTTGCAGATTAGAAGGGGGCACATCAAATAATTCCCATATATATTCTTCAAGTGCTTTTATATATTTTCTTGACAGGTGCTCTTGATTAGCTAAACCATGAAGACAATAGAGCAGAAGTAGGCACAAGCACACGCGGATGTCTACTGGCTAGTGTTCACGTCCGTAAATTTTCCATTTGAACTTGTATGCATTCAGAAGTGAAGTGATGAAAGCATTCTGTTTGAATTATCCTTTACACTTTGGTGCTTATGGGAAAGCCTCGTCGATGATGGTTTTGATGGCGCCTGTGTGCAGGTTTGTTACGACCGAATCTGCAGCCTTAGTCACAGTCGGGGCGTCTCTCTTGTCCTTGCAAAAGAAACAAATAGAAGAAAGAAAGAAAAAGAAAAATAATAGTATAATCCTTATCCTATAAAAGATAAACAAATAGAAAAAGGAATGAAAAATAAACAAATGGCATAACCTAACTTGATTTGATGGGTCCTACACATTCGAGAAGGAAAAAGGCAAATGCTTAGTGATCTATCTGAGCAATCGCATGGTTGTACTTCACCTCTTTTTCACAAGACCGCTTCACCACTAGGCCTAGTGCACAATAATTGGCCCATCTGCGGTAGCCTTGAGTTAGTAGCACATGCCCTGCAACCCAAGGTGATGACGAGTGGTTGTATTAGTCCCACCTCGGGGAGGGGAGGAGGTTGGCACCAACATATAAGGTAGACTCTCACTTGCTCTCTAGAATGTTTAGTTAGTCTCATGTTGAGTCTAAATAGCGCGTGCGCTTGCGTGGAATATTCGTGACTTAGACTTAGGACTTTGGACGCTTGGCGGCGACGGTCGACGCCTTTACAAATCAATTTTTTTTGTGCTTTTGAAAGTTCTTCATTTTTTTTGGCGTAGCATTCCTTATTGGAGGTGTTGTTTGGTACGCGGCGGTCGGGTGCCATGGCGAGTGGTGGGATGTAGCTGGAGGGTGCAGCGATGGAGGATCATCTCGTTCTGTTTGGGCTTATTGACTTCTTGCGCGTCCGAGATTCTTGCTATTGGTTGTGTTTTTTACCAGAAAATTCAGTGCATTACCATGCGTCTTTGATGTTGGTCGCGAGATATTATGGGTTTCACCTCTAGCCTACCGCAACTTGTTTGGGACTAAATGCTTTCTTGTTGTTGTTATTGTTGTTGTTGTTGTGGTTGTTGTTGTGTTTGTATCATGTGTTTTCATGTCCTTATTATAACCGGATTCTAAAGGTAGGCAATCATCATTAGCTAGGTAGTTATACATGGTCTGCTTACTTAGCATAATTTGGAAGTATTAAATACAATACTCAATATTAGTTTTCTTTTGCTTTGAGATGTGATGAGAAACTGAAGCCTGATGTAGGGATGATGTGTGAAGGGCTAGAGGTTGTCAAGGAGCTCTACAACTGGTTTGTCCAAACCATCTCATTCTACAACTTTTTTGATGTCCAACACAAACCTCAAAAGCCACATGATGTGCATAGGACACTTGCAGATTAGAAGGGGGCACATCAAAGAATTCCCATATATATTCTTCAAGTGCTTTTATATATTTTCTTGACAGGTGCTCTTGATTAGCTAAACCATGAAGACAATAGAGCAGAAGGGGGCACAAGCACAACGCGGATGTCTACCGGCCAGTGTTCACGTCCGTAAATTTTCCATTTGAACGTGTATGCATTCAAAAGTGAAGTGATGAAAGCATTCTGTTTGAATTATCCTTTACACTTTGGTGCTTATGGGAAAGCCTCGTCGATGATGGTTTTGATGGCGCCGGTGTGCAGGTTTGTTACGGCCAAATCCGCAGCCTTAGTCACAGTCGGGGCGTCTCTCTTGTCCTTGCAAAAGAAACAAATAGAAGAAAGAAAGAAAAAGAAAAATAATAGTATAATCCTTATCCTATAAAAGATAGACAAATAGAAAAAGGAATGAAAAATAAACAAATGACATAACCTAACTTGATTTGATGGGTCCTACACATTCGAGGAGGAAAAAGGCAAATGCTCAGTGAACTATCTGAGCAATCGCATGGTTGTACTTCACCTCTTTTTCACAAGACCGCTTAACCACTAGGCCTAGTGCACAATAATTGGCCCATCTACGGTAGCCTTGAGTTAGTAGCACATGCCCTGCAACCCAAGGTGATGACGAGTGGTTGTATTAGTCCCACCTCGGGGAGGGGAGGAGGTTGGCACCAACATATAAGGCAGACTCTCACTTGCTCTCTAGAATGTTTAGTTAGTCTCATGTTGAGTCTAAATAGCGCGTGCGCTCGCGTGGAATATTCGTGACTTAGACTTTGGACTTTGGACGCTTGGCGCGGCGACGGTCGACGCCTTTACAAATCAATTTTTTTATGATTTTGAAAGTTCTTCATTTTTTTGGCATAGCATTCCTTATTGGAGGTGTTGTTTGGTACGCGGCGGTCGGGTGCCATGGCGAGTGGTGGGATGTAGATGGAGGGCGCAGCGATGGAGGATCATCTCGTTCTGTTTGGGCTTATTGACTTCTTGCGCGTCCGAGATTCTTGCTGCTGGTTGTGTTTTTGACCAGAAAATTCAGTGCATTACCATGCGTCTTTGATGTTGGTCGCGAGATCTTATGGGTTTCACCTCTTGCCTACCCCAACTTGTTTCGGACTAAATGCTTTCTTGTTGTTGTTATTCTTATTGTTGTTGTGGTTGTTGTTGTGTTTGTATCATGTATCTTTCATGTCCTTATTATAACCGGATTCTGAAGGTAGGCAATCATCATTAGCTAGGTAGTTATACATGGTCTGCTTACATAGCATAATTTGGAAGTATTAAATACAGTACTCAATATTAGTTGACTTTTGCTTTGAGATGCGATGAGAAACTGAAGCCTGATGTAGGGATGATGTGTGAAGGGCTAGAGGTTGTCAAGGAGCTCTACAAGTGGTTTGTCCGAACCATCTCATTCTACAACTTTTTTTATGTCCAACACAAACCTCAAAAGCCACATGATGTACATAGGACACTTGCAGATTAGAAGGGGGTACATCAAATAATTCCCATATATATTCTTCAAGTGCTTTTATATATTTTCTTGACAGGTGCTCTTGATTAGCTAAACCATGAAGACAATAGAGCAGAAGGGGGCACAAGCACAACGCGGATGTCTACCGGCCAGTGTTCACGTCCGTAAATTTTCCATTTGAACTTGCATGCATTCAAAAGTGAAGTGATGAAAGCATTCTGTTTGAATTATCCTTTACACTTTGCTGCTTATGGGAAAGCCTCGTCGAAGATGGTTTTGATGGCGCCGGTGTGCAGGTTTGTTACGGACGAATCCGCAGCCTTAGTCACAGTCGGGGCGTCTCTCTTGTCCTTGCAAAAGAAATAAATAGAATAAAGAAAGAAAAAGAAAAATAATAGTATAATACTTATCCTATAAAAGATAAACAAATAGAAAAAGGAATGAAAAATAAACAAATGGCATAACCTAACTTGATTTGATGGGTCCTACACATTCGAGAAGGAAAAAGGCAAATGCTCAGTGATCTATCTGAGCAATCGCATGGTTGTACTTCACCTCTTTTTCACAAGACCGCTTCACCACTAGGCCTAGTACACAATAATTGGCCCATCTGCGGTAGCCTTGAGTTAGTAGCACACGCCCTGCAACCCAAGGTGATGACGAGTGGTTTTATTAGTCCCCCTCGGGGAGGGGAGGACGTTAGCACCAACATATAAGGCAGACTCTCACTTGCTCTCTAGAATGTTTAGTTAGTCTCATCTTGAGTCTAAATAGCGCGTGCGCTCGCGTGGAATATTCGTGACTTAGACTTAGGACTTTGGACGCTTGGCGCGGCGACGGTCGACGCCTTTACAAATCAATTTTTTTGTGCTTTTGGAAGGTCTTCATTTTTTTGGCGTAGCATTCCTTATTGGAGGTGTTGTTTGGTACGCTGCGGTCGGGTGCCATGGCGAGTGGTGGGATGAAGATGGAGGGTGCAGCGATGGAGGATCATCTCGTTCTGTTTGGGCTTATTGACTTCTTGCGCGTCCGAGATTCTTGCTGCAGATTGTGTTTTTGACTAGAAAATTCAGTGCATTACCATGCGTCTTTGATGTTGGCCGCGAGATCTTATGGGTTTCACCTCTAGCCTACCCCAACTTGGTTCGGACTAAATGCTTTCTTGTTGTTGTTATTGTTGTTGTTGTTGTGGTTGTTGTTGTGTTTGTATCATGTGTCTTTCATGTCCTTATTATAACCGGATTCTGAAGGTAGGCAATCATCATTAGCTAGGTAGTTATACATGGCCTGCTTACTTAGCATAATTTGGAAGTATTAAATACAGTACTCAATATTAGTTGCCTTTTGCTTTGAGATGCGATGAGAAACTGAAGCCTGATGTAGGGATGATGTGTGAAGGGCTAGAGGTTGTCAAGGAGCTCTACAAGTGGTTTGTCCGAACCATCTCATTCTACAAATTTTTTGATGTCCAACACAAACCTCAAAAGCCACATGATGTACATAGGACACTTGCAGATTAGAAGGGGGCACATCAAATAATTCCCATATATATTCTTCAAGTGATTTTATATATTTTCTTGACAGGTGCTCTTGATTAGCTAAACCATGAAGACAATAGAGCAGAAGTAGGCACAAGCACACGCGGATGTCTACTGGCCAGTGTTCACGTCCGTAAATTTTCCATTTGAACTTGTATGCATTCAAAAGTGAAGTGATGAAAGCATTCTGTTTGAATTATCCTTTACACTTTGGTGCTTATGGGAAAGCTTCGTCGATGATGGTTTTGATGGCGCCTGTGTGCAGGTTTGTTACGACCGAATCCGCAGCCTTAGTCACAGTCGGGGCGTCTCTCTTGTCCTAGCAAAAGAAACAAATAGAAGAAAGAAAGAAAAAGAAAAATAATAGTATAATCCTTATCCTATAAAAGATAAACAAATAGAAAAAGGAATGAAAAATAAACAAATGGCATAACCTAACTTGATTTGATGGGTCCTACACATTCGAGAAGGAAAAAGGCAAATGCTCAGTGATCTATCTGAGCAATCGCATGGTTGTACTTCACCTCTTTTTGACAAGACCGCTTCACCACTAGGCCTAGTGCACAATAATTGGCCCATCTGCGGTAGCCTTGAGTTAGTAGCACATGCCCTGCAACCCAAGGTGATGACGAGTGGTTGTATTAGTCCCACCTCGGGGAGGGGAGGAGGTTGGCACCAACATATAAGGCAGACTCTCACTTGCTCTCTAGAATATTTAGTTAGTCTGATGTTGAGTCTAAATAGCGCGTGCGCTTGCGTGGAATATTCGTGACTTAGACTTAGGACTTTGGACGCTTGGCAGCGACGGTCGACGCCTTTACAAATCAATTTTTTTGTGCTTTTGAAAGTTCTTCATTTTTTTTGGCGTAGCATTCCTTATTGGAGGTGTTGTTTGGTACGCGGCGGTCGGGTGCCATGGCGAGTGGTGGGATGTAGCTGGAGGGTGCAGCGATGGAGGATCATCTAGTTCTGTTTGGGCTTATTGACTTCTTGCGCGTCCGAGATTCTTGCTATTGGTTGTGTTTTTGACCAGAAAATTCAGTGCATTACCATGCGTCTTTGATGTTGGTCGCGAGATATTATGGGTTTCACCTCTAGCCTACCCCAACTTGTTTGGGACTAAATGCTTTCTTGTTGTTGTTATTGTTGTTGTTGTTGTGGTTGTTGTTGTGTTTGTATCACGTGTTTTCATGTCCTTATTATAACCGGATTCTGAAGGTAGGCAATCATCATTAGCTAGGTAGTTATACATGGTCTGCTTACTCAGCATAGTTTGGAAGTATTAAATACAGTACTCAATATTAGTTGTCTTTTGCTTTGAGATGCGATGAGAAACTGAAGCCTTATGTAGGGATGATGTGTGAAGGGCTAGAGGTTGTCAAGGAGCTCTACAAGTGGTTTGTCCGAACCATCTCATTCTACAACTTTTTTGATGTCCAACACAAACCTCAAAAGCCACATGATGTACATAGGACACTTGCAGATTACAAGGGGGCACATCAAATAATTCCCATATATATTCTTCAAGTGCTTTTATATATTTTCTTGACAGGTGCTCTTGATTAGCTAAACCATGAAGACAATAGAGCAGAAGGGGGCACAAGCACAACACGGATGTCTACCGGCCAGTGTTCACGTCCGTAAATTTTCCATTTGAACTTGTATGCATTCAAAAGTGAAGTGATGAAAGCATTCTGTTTGAATTATCCTTTACACTTTGGTGCTTATGGGAAAGCTTCGTCGAAGATGGTTTTGATGGCGCCGGTGTGCAGGTTTGTTACGGCCGAATCCGCAGCCTTGGTCACAGTCGGGGCGTCTCTCTTGTCCTTGCAAAAGAAACAAATAGAACAAAGAAAGAAAAATAAAAAACATAGTATAATCCTAATCCTATAAAAGATAAACAAATAGAAAAAGGAATGAAAAATAAACAAATGGCATAACCTAACTTGATTTGATGGGTCCTACACATTCGAGAAGGAAAAAGGCAAATGCTCAGTGATCTATCTGAGCAATCGCATGGTTGTACTTCACCTCTTTTTCACAAGACCGCTTCACCACTAGGCCTAGTGCACAATAATTGGCCCATCTGCGGTAGCCTTAAGTTAGTAGCACATGCCCTGCAACCCAAGGTGATGATAAGTGGTTGTATTAGTCCCACCTCGGGGAGGGGAGGAGGTTGGCACCAACATATAAGGCAGACTCTCACTTGCTCTCTAGAATGTTTAGTTAGTCTCATGTTGAGTCTAAATAGCGCGTGCGCTCGCGTGGAATATTCATGACTTCGACTTGGGACTTTGGACGCTTGGCGCGGCGACGGTCGATGCCTTTACAAATCAATTTTTTTGTGCTTTTGGAAGGTCTTCATTTTTTTGGCGTAGCATTCCTTATTGGAGGTGTTGTTTGGTACGCGGCGGTCGGGTACCATGGCGAGTGGTGGGATGTAGATGGAGGGTGCAGCGATGGAGGATCATCTCGTTCTGTTTGGGCTTATTGACGTCTTGCGCGTCCGAGATTCTTGCTGCAAGTTGTGTTTTTGACCAGAAAATTCAGTGCATTACCATGCGTCTTTGATGTTGGCCGCGAGATCTTATGGGTTTCACCTCTAGCCTACCCCAACTTGGTTCGGACTAAATGCTTTCTTGTTGTTGTTATTGTTGTTGTTGTTGTGGTTGTTGTTGTGTTTGTATCATGTGTCTTTCATGTCCTTATTATAACCGGATTCTGAAGGTAGGCAATCATCATTAGCTAGGTAGTTATACATGGCATGCTTACTTAGCATAATTTGGAAGTATTAAATACAGTACTCAATATTAGTTGTCTTTTGCTTTGAGATGCGATGAGAAACTGAAGCCTGATGTAGGGATGATGTGTGAAGGGCTAGAGGTTGTCAAGGAGCTCTACAAGTGGTTTGTCCGAACCATCTCATTCTACAACTTTTTTGATGTCCAACACAAACCTCAAAAGCCACATGATGTACATAGGACACTTGCAGATTAGAAGGGGGCACATCAAATAATTCCCATATGTATTCTTCAAGTGCTTTTATATATTTTCTTGACAGCTGCTCTTGATTAGCTAAACCATGAAGACAATAGAGCAGAAGTAGGCACAAGCACACGCGGATGTCTACTGGCCAGTGTTCACGTCCGTAAATTTTCCATTTGAACTTGTATGCATTCAAAAGTGAAGTGATGAAAGCATTCTGTTTGAATTATCCTTTACACTTTGGTGCTTATGGGAAAGCCTCGTCGATGATGGTTTTGATGGCGCCTGTGTGCAGGTTTGTTACGACCAAATCCGCAGCCTTAGTCACAGTCGGGGCATCTCTATTGTCCTAGCAAAAGAAACAAATAGAAGAAAGAAAGAAAAAGAAAAATAATAGTATAATCCTTATCCTATGAAAGATAAACAAATAGAAAAAGGAATGAAAAATAAACAAATGGCATAACCTAATTTGATTTGATGGGTCCTACACATTCGAGAAGGAAAAAGGCAAATGCTCAGTGATCTATCTGAGCAATCGCATGGTTGTACTTCACCTCTTTATGACAAGACCGCTTCACCACTAGGCCTAGTGCACAATAATTGGCCCATCTGCGGTAGCCTTGAGTTAGTAGCACATGCCCTGCAACCCAAGGTGATGACGAGTGGTTGTATTAGTCCCACCTCGGGAAGGGGAGGAGGTTGGCACCAACATATAAGGCAGACTCTCACTTGCTCTCTAGAATGTTTAGTTAGTCTCATGTTGAGTCTAAATAGCGCGTGCACTTGCGTGGAATATTCGTGACTTAGACTTAGGACTTTGGACGCTTGGCGGCGACGGTCGACGCCTTTACAAATCAATTTTTTTGTGCTTTTGAAAGTTCTTCATTTTTTTTGGCGTAGCATTCCTTATTGGAGGTGTTGTTTGGTACGCGGCGGTCGGGTGCCATGGCGAGTGTTCGGATGTAGCTGGAGGGTGCAGCGATGGAGGATCATCTAGTTCTGCTTGGGCTTATTGACTTCTTGCGCGTCCGAGATTCTTGCTATTGGTTGTGTTTTTGACCAGAAAATTCAGTGCATTACCATGCGTCTTTGATGTTGGTCGCGAGATCTTATGGGTTTCACCTCTAGCCTACCCCAACTTGTTTGGGACTAAATGCTTTCTTGTTGTTGTTATTGTTATTGTTGTTGTGGTTGTTGTTGTGTTTGTATCATGTGTTTTCATGTCCTTATTATAACCGGATTCTGAAGGTAGGCAATCATCATTAGCTAGGTAGTTATACATGGCGGGTAATCAGGCTACAGTAATCCCATGTTAATGATGCCACGTCACCTCGGTTATTGTTCATAATTCCATGTTAGATCGAAACGGATTCAAATTCTAAATTTGAATTAAAGTTAAAACTATTAAAGTTTTCAAAAGTCAAAACTAAAATGTTCGATGTGTTGAAAATATTCCCTAACTATTTGTCATGAAGAAACCATGTTTTTATATAAGGCCTATATTTTTTTAAAATGAGCTAAAACAGTAGAGAAAATAAAGAAAAAGGAAAACAATAAAAACAGAAAACAAAACTACAAAAAAAAGAGAAGAGGCCCCCTGGCTAACTGGGCCAGACGGCCCAGCTGGCCATCCAACCAGACCGGCCCAAACCCCCCTCCATATCCCCTCTAGGGAAAACCCTAACTCCCCCGACCGCACCCCCCACTCCCCACGACTCTCCCCTCCCCCTCCCGATCTGATCTGGATCGGGGGCTCGATCGCCGCCGCCAAGACGCCGCCCGGAGTGCCCCCTCCCCCGCCTGAGGACCCCGTCGCCCTCCACCTCGCTCCCTCATCTCCCTCCCTGCCCGATCTGGATCGGGGCAGCCCCC